>NC_091483.1:3460512-3610969 GCF_947461875.1 Haliaeetus albicilla | reverse complement strand
CAGTAACTTTCTAGAACAATGTTTGATCTGTCTGATGAGGAGAACAGGAGTCAATTTTCCTAGATTTGTCCTATTCCCAGATCTTTTTATTTTATTTGAATTCCAAACATTCTTGCCTTTCTTTTTTAAACCAAAATATCTGGACTAATTGAAGGCATTTAGAAAAAAAGGTGCTTTATCTAACTTGTAGTAAATATTAGTATTTTCAGAAAACAGCGTGAATTTTACAAACTAATCTAAAATGGCAGAATTAGAGAATAGCTCTTCTTCACGTCTAGTTGTTTGCACTACAGTGGGCCCAGTAATAACTAGAAGAAAGAAAATTAAAAACAGCAAAAAACCCACATGTGCCTTTTGTCCCATATTACGCCTGTGGCTTAATTATACAGATACATTGTGTGCTTAACTAAAAAGCAATAAAGGCACTGCAAGAAGTACCATTAATGAGTCAGCGTCACCCCCTGAAGATCAGCTTAGTTTCTGGAATCTTTCTGGTGGAAATGCCTTTTATTTCTTATGTGCAGCTTTGTCTCCAGCGGTCCACATCCAGAAGTCTCCAGTTTGTTGGTACTGGTGTAAATAGCTACCAAAGGGTGAAGACTGAGGTAATGAGCAAGATCACAACGAAACCCTACCGGTTCAGCAGTATGTATCCACCATGTAGAGGGTAAACTTGATGAGAGAATGTTAGCACAGAAGTAACAACTCAGAGATGCCTCATCTTAACGGGAGATTTTAAAGCTGAGAATAGTCTACCGTGGGCTGAAGGAACATGGTGAAAACACGAAAAGCATGAAGGCACGTGGTGAAAACATGCACAATGGGAGCGATGCAGAGAAGATGGCACTGAATTATGTGTATGTCCTGGTACTTCATGCGATGAGGGATTTTGGGTTATTGGACTTTCTAGAGATACTTATCATTCTACTGTCTCTTTAAGGACTTAGGACTTGGCCAATTTTAACTTTTGGAAGTTGAAAGCAAGCCTTGCCTGAAGGCAGGGTAACTCATTAAGAATTGCTGCAGGATTGCTCTGCACCTTCTAGTACACCAGTTTTGAGGAAGCATCCCACAACATTTAAAAGTCACATTTTTACCCATGTGTTTATGGAAAATGCTTGAGTAAGACTGAAGGAAATTCTTAAGTATGGAAAGGGTAGAATAATCTTTTTGTGAAAATTGCACAGTTTGACAAAGGTAACAGTCTTTAAAGAAGAGTTTCATTTTTTTGGTGAGGAAAAAAAGCCACTGTGAAAAAGCCTATCTTGGAGTCAGCACTGAACACACAGGGAAGGCATAAACTCTCTCGACGCTTCCGCTTGAAAGGTGGCAAAGACATCTCCAATAACGCTACCTACTGTGGATACATCCATCAACACAGATTCAAGATGAGCTCCCACATCCGTCAGTGGCTCTGGAGGCAGCGTGAGCATTGCCGCAGGCAACCGCGGGAGATGTAAACGTGGCAGAACTGCCAGCAGCGTTTGGTCTGCAGCGAGGCCAGCAGAGGCAACGGTAAGTGGGCGGCAAAGCGCAGGACTGAGGCGGAGTGGGAGGTCCCCGAGGCCCGGGAGCCCCAGGGAAGAGCAGGGAGACCCAGCCGGAGAGAGCTGAAGGAGGCAGTGGAAAGGTTGAGGAGTATCAGGGAGTGTGAGAGGGAGATAGATTGGTGGTCCCACACCCTACCATCCCTGATGCAGAGGCAGCAGATGGAGGCTCCACAAGAAGCGGAGGTTCCCCTGCCCTCTTGCCACCAGGCAGGAGGGGACCTGTGAGATGGAGGGAAATGGATACAGGTCCCTGCTCGGGGAGGCAGGCGAATCCCCTCCCAGTCTCCCTCACCTTCCCAGTTGTCCCTGCGCAACAGGTATGGGGCTCTGGAACTTGAGGACCGGGTCAGTGAAGATCAGGGTGTAGATAAAGCCCTATCTAGGGAGGTGCCTATGCTCAGTTGGGCAGCCCCATGCATTCTCACATCCTCTGAAAAAAGAAAAAGGAGGGTAATTGTTGTAGGTGACTCCCTTCTGAGGGGGACAGAGGGCCCAATATGCAGACCTGACGCATCCCACAGGGAAGTCTGCTGCCTCCCTAGGGCCCGGGTAAAAGACATTGCCAGGGAGCTCCCTGGTCTGGTTCGGACCTCTGATTATTACCCATTGCTGGTTGTGTAGGTTGGCAGTGATGAGATTGCAAAGAGGAATCCAAAGGCAATCAAGGGACTTCAGGGCACTGGGGCAATTAGTGGAAGGATTAGGAGCACAGGTAGTGTTTTCCTCAATCCCTTCAGTGGCAGGGAAATACACTGAAAGGAACAGGAAAACACACCTGGTTAATATGTGGCTCAGAGGCTGGTGCCTCTGGGGTTTTTGATCATGGGGAGGTTTACACGGCACCAGGCTTGCTAGGGACAGATGGTATCCAGCTATCTCAAAGGGGTAAAAGAATCCTCGCTCGTGAGATCGCGGGGCTCATAGAGAGGGCTTTAAACTAGGTTTGAAGAGGGTAAGGGATAAAAGCAGGTGCACCACAGATGAGCCTGGGGGCAGCATGCCAATGTTAGGGGTGGGTTCGATAGGCCAGCTCAAATGCATCTATACCAATGCATGCAGCACAGCAACAGGAGGAGCTGGAAGCCATCGTGCAGCAAGATAGATGTGACTTAGTCGCCATCACGGAAACATGGTGGGACGACTCCTGTGACTGGAGTGCTGCAACAGATGGCTATAAGCTCTTCAGAAGGGATAGGCAAGGTAGAAGAGGTGGTGGGGTGGCTCTCTATGTTAGGGAATGTTTTGACTGTACAGAACTACACAGTTCTGATGATAAGGTGGAGTGCTTATGGGTGAGGATGAGAGGGAAGGCCAATAAGGCAGATATTGTGCTGGGAGTCTGTTATAGACCACGCAACCAGGTTGAAGAGACAGATGAATCATTCTGCAAGTGGCTGGCAGTAGTCTCAGAATTGTGTGCCCTTGTTCTCGTGGGGGACTTCAACTTTCCAGATGTCTGCTGGAAATACAACACAGCAGTGAGTAAACAATCTAGGAGGTTCCTGGAGTGTGTGGAAAATAACTTCCCAACACAGCTGGTAGGTGAGCCAAACAGGGGAGGAGCCTTGCTAGATCTACTGTTTACGAACAGGGAAGGACTGGTGGGAGGTGTGACAGTCGGAGGCCGTCTTGGGCTTAGCAACCGTGAAAAGATAGAATTCTCAATTCTTGGTGAGGCAAGGAAGGGGGTTAGCAAAACCACCGCTATGGACTTCTGGAGGGGAAACTTTGGCCTCTTCGAGGCACTGGTTGAGAGAGTCCCTTGGGAGATCGTCCTGAAGGGCAAAGGGGTCCAGGAGGGATGGACATTCTTTAAGAAGGAAATCTTAATGGCTCAGGACCAGGCTATTCCCATGTGCGGCAAGTCGAACTGCCAAGGAGAACGACCGGCCTGGCTGAACGGGGAGATTTTGCTAGGAGTCAAGAAAAAAAAGGAGAGTTTATCATCTCTGGATGAAAGGGCAGGCAACTTGGGAGGACTACAGGGATCTTGTTAGATCATACAGAGAGGAAATTAGAAAGGCAAAAGCTCAGCTAGAACTAAATCTGGCCACTATTGTAAGGGACAACAAAAATGTTTTTACAAATATGTTAACAGTAAAAAGAATCCCAAGGACAATATCTATCCTTTAATGGATACAGAAGGGAACGTAGCCACCAGAGATGAGGAAAAGGCTGAGGTACTTAACGCCATCTTTGCCACAGTCTTGTATGGGGACACCAGTTATCCTCAGGGTACTCCGCCCCCTGAGCTGGAAGGCAAGGATGAAGAGCAGAATATATCCCCGTTAATCCAGGAGGAAATAGTTAGTGACCTACTACGCCATCTGGACACTCACAAATCTATGGGACCCAACGGGATCCATCCAAAAGTACTGAGGGAACTGGCAGAGGTCCTTGCCAAGCCACTCTCCATCATCTATCAGCAATTCTGGTCAACAGGGGAGGTCCCAGAGGACTGGAGGCTTGCCAGTGTGACTCCCATTTACAAGAAGGGTCAGAGGGAGGAACTGCAGGCCTGTCAGCCTGACCTCGGTACCAGGGAAGATTATGGAACTGTTTGTCTTGAGAGCACTCACATGGCAAGTCCAGAACAAGCAGGGGATCAGGCCCGGTCAGCATGGGTTTACGAAAGGCAGGTCCTGCTTGACCAACCTGATCTCCTTCTATGACCAGGTGACCCGCCTAGTGGACAAGGGAAAGGCTGTGGATGTTATCTACCTTGACTTCAGCAAGGCCTTTGACACTGTCTCTCATGGCATACTCCTTGGGAAGCTGGCGTCTCATGGCTTGAACAAGTGTACTCTTCGCTCAGTGAAAAACTGGCTGGCTGGATGAGCCCAGAGGGTTGTGGTGAATGGGGTGAAATCCCGTTGGTGGTGGGTCACAAGTGGTGTTCCCTAGGGCTCAGTACTAGGGCCAGTTCTGTTTAATATCTTTATCAATGATTTGGATTAGGGGATTGAGTGCACCCTTAGCAAGTTTGCAGGTGACACCAAGTTGGGAGGCAGGGTTGATCTGCTTGAGGGTAGGAAAGAGAGGTCTGGACAGGCTGGATCGATGGGCCAAGGCCAATCGTATGAAGTTCAACAAGGCCAAGTGCTGGGTCCTGCACTTTGGTCACAGTGACCCCATGCAGGGCTACAGGCTTGGGGAAGAGTGGCTGGAAAGCTGCCCAGCAGAAAAAGACCTAGGGGTGTTGGTCAACAGCCGTCTGAATATGAGCCAGCAGTGTGCCCAGGTGGCCAAGAAGGCCAAACAGCATCCTGGCCTGTATCAGAAATAGTGTGGCCAGCAGGAGCAGGGAGGGGATTGTTCCCTGTATTCGGCACTGGTGAGGCCGCACCTCGAGTACTGTGTTCAGTTTTGGGCCCCTCACTACAGGAAAGACATTGAGGTGCTGGAGCATGTCCAGAGAAGGGCAACGAAGCTGGTGAAGGGTCTAGAGCACAAGCCTAATGAGGAGCAGCTGAGAGAACTAGGTTTCTTTAGTCTGGAGAAGAGGAGGCTGAGGGGAGACCTTATCACTCTCTACAACTGCCTGAAAGGAGGTTGTAGTGAGGTGGGTGCTGGTCTCTTCTATCAAGTGACTAGAGACAGGACGAGAGGAAATGGCCTCAAGTTGTGCCAGGGGAGGTTTAGGTTGGATATTAGGAAAAATTTCTTTACTGAAAGGGTTGTCAGGCATTGGTACAAGCATTGGTACAAGCTGCCCAGGGAAGGGAGAGGGTACCATCCCTGGAGGTATTCAAAAAGCATGTAGACGAGGTACTCCAGAACATGGTTTAGTGGGCATGGATGACGGTTGGACTCAATGATCTTGAAGGTCTTTTCCAACCTAAATGATTCTGTGATTCTATGATCAGTGCATTTAGGTGATCTCCAACTATACTAGTGCTTTTCTTTTCTTTTTTTTTTTTTTTGATATTTCCCTGGATAATCTCCATTCTTGGTGAATGGAAAGCTGAAAGCTATAAATTGTATTTAAAAAGTTCATTGTGAACACAGAGTGCTGCAGGAAGTAGCAAGCTTATCAAAGGTCTTTATGTTGCCTACAGTATTAAATGTTATGTTCACAGGGAGACCAGACAAACAAATTGGTGGGATATGTCAACAGAGTCTAGACTGGAAAAGGTCCCCTGAGAAATTAATTTCCAAATCTTTTATCTACCACTTTTTATATATTTTTATCTCCAGTAGTGCAGCTTTTCATACACCTGTTCAAGAAAAATGTAGCTAAATACTGTTGAAATAAGAAGGGATAAAAAAGGAATTACTGTGTTCCTTTTTATCTAACTGCATGTTTGGAGCCTCATTCAGCAGAATATTTATGTATGTGCCTATGTCATTCAGACTGCCCACACACTTTCTGTACTCACTGGAGCTCCTTGGATGCTTTAAACTAGGTATTGAAATGGCCAACTGAGTCAGAACCACAATTTAAATTTCTTTTTCTTTAAGGTGGAGAACAAAGAGCTAACTCTTCCTCCTGGAAGCCACAAGAATTTGTAAGAACAGAGATGATGCGGGAAACCTTGTGCACTCTCTTCTGGGTGATGTCAAGAGCATTGCCAAACCTACCATGTAAAAAGTACTCCAGATAGTGAGGTGTGAATGTGGCAGTCAGCTCCTTCATCACCATTTCAAGCATTCTCAGATCATTGGCTTTGCAGGTGTGTATTTTGTACCTGTGTTTGAGGAGATGAACATCTCTTCAGTCAATGAAAATATCATGGAAAACATAGAAGATGACTATGAACTCTCCCAAAGTGTTTGGCATTACAGAGGACAGGACTGTTCAGAAAGAATTGAATTTAAAAGTTACGAAGGAAATCCCAGGTTACAAGATAATCTCGGTTTTTAAAGGGCTACCTCACCTTTAGCCTGCTTCTCATCAAAGTCATGGCTTTGCAAGAATTTATGTCCAACTTGCGTGACAGATGGATTTTATTAGAAGAAACTTGTATTAATTTTAAAAAGCCAATGCCATGCTGTCCTGTGTGTTTTGTAGCATCACTCATTGCTTCTGTCTGCTAAGTCTGGATAAAGAATTTAATCGCTAATAACATAGTAATTGGTCTGATTTTATGAAACTGAAGGGGAAGTGGTTTTTTTCTGCTCCAAGACATGCAAACCTTAATCCTTTTAAGGATAAAACACTTCATCTGCATGTGACAGAGAGTAAGTTTTATAGATTGTTTTGAAATGTGTGCACTGTGTATGCTTGTGGACATTCTTTATATTCTGCTTATTTAGCAGCCATTGCATGCATATTAAAAGAAAAAGTGGGAAAAGCACAGCCTCTTAAAAGATCATTCGTATTTCATTCCTCCCAATACGCTTATTTCTTTAATTTCTTTTCCCTTTCCCAGAGAAGCATATCAGACTGTTCTAGACAAGATGCCTTATCTATGACTCTTCTTATACACCAGACACTAACCAGTGCAGAATATCCTTTTATCAAGTTGATTCTGAAATCACTATGATTTTATGCCACAATAAAACATACCATATTGAAAGAGCACATATTTTCTGTTACAGACAAACACCTATAGAGCACTCCTCACAACGTCTGGGGAACCTGTTTTATCCTATAGCTTTCTTGTTGCTTTTCAGGATATTTCACTGAAGGAACGAGAACAAATCAACTACAAACTTGCATGGAAAAAGCACACAAATTTTAGATGTCAATCTCCAGTTACCAGTGACTGAAAGGCCAAAGGACCCCACTCCAGTGCCACAGTCAATATTCCTCATGGGTAAGCTCTTTCTACAGCCCTCACTTTTCTTTGTCAACTCTTTTCAGACAGCAGAGTTCGAAGTTTCTGGTTTTATCACTTTAGATTTTGTCTACATATAGTGTTTCCATCTGTCCATCCCCACTCTACCAAAGAGAAATGACCCTTCACCTCCATTGCCAAATTAGACAGCCCTTCCTGTGATTCTTGGAAAATTACCTTTATGGTTCTTTTACGGAACCATGCTACTCTTAGGCATGTCTTTAAGATGGTGTGTGGATTGTCTGGCTCAGCTCACAAATGAGTTTCACCATGTCTAGTGCACACAGACGACTCATGGGGGGTTACAAAAGCGACGCAGCCTTGGATTGCCTTGAGGCCCTGTCTCTCTGCAGAGATGACTCACAGGGAGCTGTGTAGACAGCTTAGCCCTGGGTTGTCTGATAAACCCTAAACTAAATGGGGCGATGGCTGTGCCATTCAAAGAAGCAAAACCTGAACTGAGCCTTCAAATCCCTTAATAAATAGTATGCCCTGAGTCTCAATCCAACCACTATTCAGTTGCCTGAGGAAGCAAGGTAAAAAAAACCCAAAACCTGGAGGGTTTCAGCTTCAGTTTCAGATGACAACCTTGTGTATTCAAACAATCACAGACCAACAAAGGAAAGATAAGGGGAAACTCCACTCAGATATACATAATCCATTTAGGCATGTATCATAATCCACTCAGACATAGCCATACACACCATTCCACAAGTCAGAGGATAAAAACTCTCAGATTCAGGTTGGAAATGGGGGAGTCACTTCAACTATACAGTTGGCTTGTGAAGGAAACCCTTCCCCCTCCTGGTTCGGGGCGCCGGTCGAGGTAACTTCCCTGGGATTGAAAGCCCTTACCTGGAGGGGTAAGTGAATAGTGTTTATGCTTTAAGTTTGTAAACGCCTGTATGCTTGTGGTTGTCTGTGAATCGCTTGTGGTTGTAACAATGTGCTACTCTTGCCTTAAAAAATTGCAAGTGTGCATTCCTCCATTGTATCTGTAAAACCTGCAATAGTGGCGTGTTAAGTCTGTAAGTGAAGTTCAAATAAATCCTTTGCTTGAACCTTGCAGTTAAGTCCTTTTCCATCACACATGGTCATATCATTCTTTCATTGCAACACAGAATCCTTATTGAAAGCAGCAATAATGCTATTTAGAATATTATGCAAAGAAAAACACATTGAAATACCTTGAATGATGGTTCATCAAAGAGTTGAAATTCACAGTATTGCCCAGTCCTCTCTTTGGTGCTATTTTTGAGTCTTTTCCATAACTGGTGTGTTGCTGAAAGATAATTGTGGGTTATAAATAGAGTAGTTAATAGGATCCTACCAGATCTGAGTTTACTGCACTTTTTGAAATTATATTTTCAGTCTGTCATTCCACAAATAGTCATAGCTCTTTGCTTTTTGTGCTTTAGTTTCCTAATGCATCACTTCCACGCCACTGTTCTCTTTGAGCAGTGCTGTTCATGTTTAAAGTGCTGTAGAAACAATAGTCAGAACTAACCAGTCTGCCTGAAAGAGTGAAAAGCTATTTTTTTCTGGTAGTGAAATACTGGTATAAATATAGCAAAATCCTGTGTCTGTTACAGTACTGCATTTAAGGAGAAGAATTCTTTTAAGAGCTATTTTTGCCATTCCTGTGAATCCGAAGAAATGGTACCATTTTGCTGGTTTCTACTGTGTAATTTCAATATGCAACAATGTCTCCAAGTTGAGTAATTTGGAATCCACACATGCTTTGCAGTTTCAAGTTAATTTGATCTGAATAGCAGTTTCATGGAAATGTTTTGGCAGTAACGAAAATATCCTCAACATTACTCCTTACAGCTTGAAACACCAATAATGATTTTGCATTCTGGCAAAGAAAGAGCATGATAGGCAGGTTAAAAAATCATTAATTCCTCTCTCTGAAACTGATCTTTTCTCATTGAAAGATTTGAAAACAAATCTACTTTCAGCAGGTTATTTCTGTATTAACGTGATACCAGCAACATCTGAGCAGCTACCTCTCTTCCCCTGTGGGCTAGCACTGTTCAAGGGAGCTTGAAGGAACACAGCTCTTGCTTGTTTCACCCCACAGCTGTGGGGTAAACATGGGATACAATGTTTGAAGTGTTAAATAATTGGAGGAAGTGAATGGAGAATGATAACAATAGCAATTGGGAAATTTCTCAAGTGATCCAAGAAGGTTGTCTGGTGCAGGCTGGGTGTTTGATTATGTATGCACTGGATACCCACTTCTCTCTACTTGAATAATATATGGGAACCAAGAATTGTTTACTTTAAAATATCAAAATGAGAAATGACCATGTTCTGAAAATAAAACCTGGGAGTTTCAACTCTGCCACCTCCAGGAAAGCCCAGTGGGAGGGATAGGATTGCTAGAACTAGGGGAGGCCTCCTTTTCCTTATTTGTTATCATTTAACAAAATCTGAAAGCATCTTCCTTTGCAGAGAGCAGGAAATAATTTCTATGCAGCTCCAGGGCCATGCAGAGGTTATGGTGCCCATTTCACTTGTGGTGTTAAACAACGGAGGGCTTCAATATCATACTGGGGCTGTACTGAGTCACCAAGCACTGGACAAGAAAAAACAAAAGAGCACATGTACAGTGGAGTGTTTCTGACTAGCAACAAATGAAAATATAGTGCTCTTTAGCCGCCTTCTCCCTCCAATGTTCTCAAATACAACTAGTTGTGTTCCACTACTGGGGAGAGTTTTTAGGGTTACATTTGGGGGTGCATGGTAAAAATTCCAGCCAAAATGTTCCTCTTACGTTGGTGATCATTTTTGAAACCTGAACACTGTGAATCAATGTTGTATTCCCAGCCTTTGCTCTGAGTCTGCTTGGAATTAGTAACCCAGAGTTTTATGGCAATAAAATCCAGTATCCTGTTGAGAAGAACTAGTGTATGTGTTGTCTACATACCAACAAATGCAAGCATGCCTCTGCATATCACTGAAGAATAAAAAGGATTGTACACATGGCATGTATATAATACAATGTTAAGATGTCTGCATCTGAGAGACAGATTGTAGCTGCCATTTCAGTCTCAGGATGAGGCAGCCCAAGCAGTGTCAAGAGCTGAGAGGTCCTTGCCTTTATATAGAGTGAAATGTGGTGTCACTGACTTCAGTAGCAAAATTCTCAATGACTTTTGTATTTTGCCCAGGAGGCATCATTATTCCCCATATATGGAAGCAAGTATTCTACCAGAATTACCATGATTTTTGCTACTCAGAGAATATGTAATCACTTAGACAATTTGTAACAATATTTATGAAATGCGCATCTCAGATATATCTTGCACAAATCTTCTTATTTTTCTATCCAAAGTTGCTTGTTATGCAAACTCAGAGGACTGCTAAGTACTGCTTGATTAACTTTTACACAGTATTACGAATAGCATGTTTGGAAAGAACTTAGAAATAGATCTTGCTACAACCTTACAGCAAACCTCCCAAACTAATACAATTCACTAGGTTTGTATTGATGTGGAAAAATTGCATTTCTTTATGTCTGTTAGCTTACCTTAATCAATTTGTTCTTCTCGTTATGGATCCAGTTTAACACCTTCAACCACTGCGAGTTTTTTGTTCTTATAGCCTCTTCCATTTTCTCCCTTGTTTGTATAAAAGAAACATCCAGCATATCAAATGGGCTAGCAATGCTCTGTTTGCTTCATCAAGTATAAACTCAGCCAAAGCTATCAGCTAAATAAATACCCTGCTCGTTTCAACTGCGTTATCATTAGACCTGCACTTACTTTGCAGAGATCCCATCTCTCATTTGCAGGCTTGCGAGCCTTTCCAGGGCAAGCTGTCTCCAGATGTGCAGTTGTAGCATTCCCAGTCGTGCGTGAACGATGGGAATGGAGCTGTGACACCCGGCCGAAGCCACCAGCACCCCTGAGCCCTGCCCACAGCCACCTCCTAATGGGTTTTTCACACTTGCATGTGCTTTAAGGTTCCAAGCAGGGAACTTAGTCCAGGACAGGGGCCATCCCACTGGGGATTTGCAGAAGGGATAGGTTCATTGCCTGCACAATAGTCTCGGAATATTGAGCAGGAATTGAACTGATTGAAAAAACAGAACTTTCTAAAGCCCCTTTTTATTTTTTTTTTCTCTTTGGCTTAACTCATTCTGGGTCGATATTCTTTACAATGTTAACCTTTCTTGATCAGTGCTTTTAATACAGCTGTCAGAGTCAATCAAGGAAGATACTAAGATACTTCTCTCCCATTGCTGCATTACCAAGGATGTTTCAATGAAAACACAGTCCTTTTGATCCCAGTTATTTGGGAGCTCTTCTTCTGCAGCTTGTATCTCGGCAGAAAACCTAACAATCTGTTTGCGCTTACTGGGAAAAAGATATTGTCGCCTTGCCAACATAATTACATTGGTGAGTTAGGGAATAATGAGTGAGAACAGATGAAATATTTAGATATAAATAGTCTGTTTTCATGTGCTGTGATTGTCGCTAATAAGGCAAGGACGTGTGGTTTGTGGTTCAGGGACAGGATGAAGAACCAGGACATCTGCGTTCCTTTCGCAGCTTTACCGCAGTGTATTGAAGAAGTCATCAAGCCTCTTTGTACCCCATCAGTTGGAAGTGGATAATAATGCTCTGGGGACTAATTCTTTAATGTTGTCATTTTCAGATGTTCGGAAGGGAAGAGTGATACAAGTGTATGATTTTTACATACTAGAAAACGGTATGTAACCCAACTAAAACTTTAAATCCAGATACCTAGAAAGTTTGTGAATTAATTTATCCTATCCTGACATTAGGAATCTGACCCACTTGCAATTTCATAGCAATGACAGAAAAACAAGAGGAAAATTTAAAACCAATACAGAATGTTTGAACAAAACCCTGTCTGAAAGTATGGGATCTTAAGCTTTCTGTGACAAGCTTTTTGGGCTTTACACTTTTTTAAAAAACTTTTTTGGTTTTGGGGTTTTTTTTTAACATCTAAAGTTGTTAGACTAACAATGGGAGTGCTATATACCTAGTAGGGAGATAGCAATGATATCCTTAAAGACTGAAATGTGCTCATTTGTTCAAAGCCTATAAACTACTTAGGCCTTAACTCATAAGGCTTGGTAGGATTTAAAAAGGACCTACAGCGGCCATCTACAAAGGGTTGCATTTTCCCTAGACTATGTGTATTTTGCTCCCTGCAGCTGTAACTAATAAATCACTAAACCACACATTAAAAGCACGTAATTAGTATAAAAGTAATTAAAGCCAAGATTCATTCTACCTAAGAGTAAATAAGCACATTTGGCATGTAAGTCAGAGGGGAAAAGAGATTTTTTTTTTATTTTTTTTTTAACATGCATATACTAGCAAAGAGTCTCAAAAGCAGAGTTACTTCTTCGGCTGAGGAGAAAAAAAACCCCTGTGCTAAGGATTTGAAAGCCTTGAGTTTAAATCATGAGAACAATTCATTTGGGATGAACGTTACATTATTTTAGGGCTTCCAGCACCTATCTGGAACAATTTTAGGAGTAAAAACATCAGTCTCTAATGCAATAATGATTTTTTACCTGCTGATGGATTCTGGGTGTCAGATGGCTGTATCTGCATTAGAAAGCTAAACAGCCAAACAGGAGCAAATCTACAGCTGGTAATCAGGACCTCACATCCATATTGTACGTGTGGTTGGGTTTTTCAGTCTGGTTCCATGTGCCAACGGGCTGGAGCACAGGAATTGTCCTCCTGGAGTACCTTTCCGATGTTGGTTTCACCCAAAAGTCTGATGCCTATGCTCTGACCTGCAGTGCAAGAAAAAGCACGGTAAGTGGGAGAAATCAGGAGATACGCTTCAGAAGTGCACTTCTGATCCCAATTAAAATGCCACCTTACCCTCACCCTATTTGTACCCTTATCACTTGAATAAGGGCAGTACAAGGGAGTGGACTTGATTTGCACTCAGAATCCAGCTGGCCAGGCAAACCTGAGCACAGATTTTCCCCTTGCTTTCATCGAAATGCAGGCAAGGCTTTGCTCTAAATCACTGCAGTTGGGCAATGCTAAAGCAGCAGCTGAAATACTTGTCACGTAGTATAACTTCAGACTTTTTTGAAAGAGGCTTATAGCTATGTGTAAGAGAAACTGGCTTCAGTTTGTTGATTTTATCTCATTTGAGAACATTCTTGAGAACAGTTTAGTCCACTGCAGTACTGGCACAGGAGGTACAATTTTAACGGGGGAGAATTAGGTCTTCACCATCACTAAGCTAATACCATGTTTTCTGTGATACTAAGGGAAAAGCGAATCTCCTGATGCACAAGAAATGCTCCAGAAATATGCAGCAGTTCATTTATTTCCTGACTTGTACACTAAAACAGAGACTACAAGGCTATGGTTAACCAAGCCCTTCCCCTTTCCTATCCCCAAATCCTTGCTTTCACCAAGAAGAACGTGGGCACATGGCCTGCCAGGAAATATTTACCACGCCCTGTCTGGGTCCCCAGTAAGGAGACGTGGGGAGCAGCATCCCAGGGCTCACTGCTGCATGCTCTGCGTTTGTATTCAGAGCAGTCTAGAAAGTTATGTCAGAGTGGGTGAAAATTGGTGACCTGACAGCCGAGATCCCTTGTCCACCTCCAGAGTCTTAGAAAATGAGTGTGCTCAGGGATACAGGGAATAGGTACCAGGAGGCTCATCATCTTTTCCATAAAAACTGCACTCATCATAATGATTCACATCATCATAATGTCTTTCACACTAGCTTCCCTAAGAAGACACCCAAACCAACACACACAGATATATACCTATCTCTAGCTGTATATCTATGTATGCGAATTCAGTTAAATAACTATCTTTATGTGGTAAGACAAAGCAGCCTGAACAACCAAAAGATTTAGCAACAAAAATTCTTTTCCTATGGCATAAATCCCACTAGTAGTAATTTCATCTTGAAATGGAAAGCATAGAATTACATTATTTGAGCACAAAGGCCAAATTTCCCTGGTTGCCAGTTAGACCCCAAGCTCATACAAACGCAGCAGGAGAAACCTAAAATGGTTTTGTTTCCTAGTGGCACTAATTCCACTGCTGGAGAAAATGTAATTATATTTATATTGACATTATAATGATAACTTTGCAGTCCAGACTCTGTTCTGTCTGTTAGGCCAGATATAAATGAAGCACCAGCGGAGACCTAAGGAATTTCTGTTCCTCGGTGGTGGTATGCCTCACGGCCCAGCTAGTAATTTCAGCAGTAAGAAGAAAGTTCATTCTGTGAAAAAGACAGTTAAGATTTAATTTTGTCTTAACTATGAAACCTCTCCATTTTGTATTGATCACAGCATCCTCAAACAAACTCCACACAGACTTTGCAATATGCAGACTCAGCTTTTGTCCTGTATAGCTGCAAAACTTGGAATCTCAACATAAAATCTTGTAGCAGTTATATACGTATGCATGTACATAATACAACGTGGGTTTAAGAGCACAAGGTTGTACAAAAGAAGAGCGGGGTGTTCATCATCAAGATAATACTAGCCAGGTCAAAGTATTCAGTTGTAAGATGTTAGTGAAAATGGCCATTTCCTCTAACAGTCCTTGCTACTTTCTCCAGCACAGCCCTTTTCAACCTCAGCCCAACTTGCCACTCCCCCATGTCCATGCTCTTGGGGATAATCAGCAAAATCCCTGCAGAGGTCTGCTGCTCAGGTGCACGAGTAGTCAGTGCATGTTACCATGCTACATTCTTCTGCATTTGTAAAGAATAACAACAAATATATATGTATTTATATGAACAGAAACTTGTTACATGCTGTAAGAATTTTGTACAAGGTCTTTTATTAACTTTGTTGTATGACAGAAGTACCCTTCCTTGTATTATGTGCTCAGTGCATGTTATTATTAAGACAAAATGGCAAAGAAAGATTTTAGCAAGATTTGTAAAGTTCTGGTGGGGAAGGGTGCTGCTATCGCCACGTTAAGGGCTGACCTTGCATTTCAGGGAAGCAGAACAAAATATGAATTTCAGTTACAGTGATGAATTTTTCAACACAGAGCTGATAAATGATCACAGCAGACCCAGCACCCTGGAGATGCCTTGCTGTTGTGAACAGTAATTGCCTGCTGGCTGTTTGAGGCTGTTGGGATCATATGCAGTAGATTCAGAATGGAGCCTGGCACCATTTGACTTGTGGTTTTGCTTGCTTATTTATCAATCTCAATCTCAATCTCAATTGCCCCCGTATTAAAAGAGAGGCCCTCCAGGAAAATGGAAGTTCTTTTCTGAAATTCAAGGAGGTGGGAATTGCAGTCATTCACTGCTGATACATTAATTTAATACATAGTGGCATTTTTAGGTATTTATCCTGGCTATATTCATTTAATACGTTGTGGTACATGTACCAGCCTACCCTACTGTTTTCTTAAGGCACTTTATCAGTGTGAGATATTGCTAGTTCTAATGTCAAGATCATATAAGAATTCATTACTTCCCTTGCACAAATGGTGCCACTGCCCACAAGAGAAGTAGTACCGAGGCAGGGTGTTTAAATTCAGGGCTGAAGGACTTCTTTTTCCTTATATAATTCGTAAAGAAAACAACTCTAGAGAGGAAATTGTTTGCAAGCTGGAACTGAACAAAATTAAACAATTAGAAGCTAGAAAGAGCTAAACAACTTAAAATTTTCAAAAGTTAGACTTTGTCCTGGAATATTATTCTCAATCAATCAGAACATCTTAAAAAAACAGGTTAAAAAAACCAACCAACCAAAGACAAAAAACTTCTTGTTTGGGTCAACCAAAGTTAATTTTCTTTAGCTTTTTCTTTCATACTCATACACTAAGACAAACAAACACTGTCATGATATCTGTAATTAGGATACCAGCGGATGGATTAGTTAGTCACTGCCCCAGCTAACCATTATGTGTGTTGCTGCGGAAGTCAGTTAAGGTAGATTCATTTTTCCTAATTTAACCATATAAAAGAGAGGCACCTGGTTTAACCTACCATTCCATCTGCCTCTACTTTCAATGGGGAGAGAGATGAAAAAGAGAAGTCTGGGCTGTGGGTGGAATCACTCACTCCTTGGTGGTGCCTCCTCTACCACCAGGGAGGAAAGTGCTGGTATATTTGAAGCTCAGTTTTCTCTTTTAAACTGAAATTTTATCACTCCTTACCACACAGAAGAGTTAGGAAGATGACTGAGGGACATTCAGATATGAGGGCAGTAAGAGGCACACAGGAGCCATTGATAGACTGTGCACTTCTTGAACTCCCCGTCCTCCGCAGCTGGACGTAGCTGAGAGAGTTTGTCAGTGTTCACAGTCCAAGCCTGGAGGACAAATTTGGCTGAGCTTGTTTTTTCCATTTTCGTCAATATTAAAAATATGTCCTGTACATGGTACTTCTTCTGGCATTCACCACAGAAAGGCCTTTGCAGGCAGAGTCCAACACCATCACATTTTTATAAATGCTTCATAGAAGTGTACAGATTTCATAAGCTTACATTGGCTTAAACAGGAGGAATTTTATGTGCTTTACCAATGTTACCTGAGGAAATATAGCTCCCAAATGGTGATTTTTTTTTTTTTTTTCCCCCAAAATACAGTTATAATATGGGGGTGGATGTATGTTGGCACCAGGCCAAAGTTTCTAAAAGGACACTTAAACCATTCTAGATACGGAGCTTTCACAGCTTGTTTGTTCTTAACTAAGTTTTGCTTTTGCTGGACTTTTAAAACTTGGTTAGTATTTTGTTTAAATTAATATCTCCTCTAAGATTAAATATTAGAATAGATATTAGATTAAATGCCTCTTCCATTTACAACAGTGCCTTATCTGCAGTCCGTCTGCACGCACAATGCAAAAGTGAATTTTGAATGTTACCTGTTTTACAATGTTGGAAAAAATTCAAGAGGGTTGTGCAAATATCGTAGAAAAATTAAGGATAACATACACACTAAAAGTAAATATAAATATTTGGGAAGAATGGCAGAAATCCTTTGCTTATGTACAGAAACTCCCAGAGTACTAACAGTGGTCCAACATTTTCCAAAGTTCTGGGGTAACTTTGTGTTCCTAAAAATAATTTAAAAAAATTGTTCAGCTCTCAGTGTTTTAGAGATGCCTGAATTGTTTAGTGAGAAAGAGAGTTTTTCTGGCAGTGGAACATTTCTTCATAGCAATGATAACAATTCCTTACAGCTCCTTTTTTCTTAAAAAGCTCATTTTTTTTAAAAAGACAATGATACCAAGGGTATAATTCTGAATTCAACAGAATTAAATTGCCATAAACCCGCTGCTATTGAAATCACATTTACTTGCTATTAGTTTGTTTTGGTTGGTTGGTTTTTACCTGGAAAGGTTTAGGAGGTCAATTTTTAATATGTAATGCATTCAGCTGATAATAGATGTAACAGGAATACGACTGAATTTGTAACTAGTAAAAATGCACCAATGGCAGGGAATAACGCTTAAGTATAAGCATAATGGCACTGGCAAATTCTAAACTTACTACATGAAATCTAATAGGAAACCAGTATATGAAAGCACTAAAGTTTAATATTATGGGTCACCTCTGTCTAATTTCTTTTGGAATTACATTTATCTGCTACTAGATTTAACTAGATCCATAATATGCAAAAATACAACATGCGAGTTAGAAATGCATATATCAATTTGAATAGAATAGCAGATCATGTAAACTTTACATTTTAAACACAAAATCAAGCCACTTAGAAGAAAAAATATATTTTGCAGGCTACTTTAAAACATTTTTTCCCATTTTTTCATTCCTTACTGGGGCTGAGTTAATACCAACAGTGTAGCAATACTTTAGTGCAAGGGAGGGAGAGCATTTTTGCACAGATCCTGCCCTGTCCAGAGCACTGGAAATGTCACAGCAGTGTGATTGGGAGAGTCCCACTTCCTTTTCTAGAGGAGACTTGAATAAACATCTGTGCAATTGGATGATCATCTAAATTAAACCGAGTATGGCAGAGACTTCCTTTAGCAGTTTCCCTGTCACCAAAGGAAATGAGAGTGTAATTGTGTAAGTCCAATTACAGGATGACTGTTTAGCAGCCAAACATCAGGTCAAATGCAAAGAAAAAGACAAATTACATGTATCTCACTGTAGATTGTTTTTGTCAATTACACCTCAGTACTTCAGAATTGTACTATATCATATATAAAGCCTTGTTCCTGAACCAGAGAATTCGTAGTCCCTTTATATGACATGCCACACACATGAAGGAAAAAGCAAATAGCCTTTTTTAAAGTACTATTACTTCTAAAATAGTCATAATCCGAAGCACAAATTGTGTTTTTCTTCTTTTCATTTGAATTTTTTTTTCATATTATCTGGTGTGCCATCTCACTCATTCAAGTGCTGCTACATCACTAGAACATATAACTTAAGATTAAACATGAAAAGATGAATTATTAAACTAATATATAGGTGCTTCAGGCTCTGAGCTGGGATGGATCATTCCTTCCTTCTTCCTGAGCACTGATTTCTTTACAAAGATTTGGTGGGACAAGAATTCATCTTCTATCAAGTCTATATCACCTTCATGTACTTTGTCAGCTACTTACCTCCTCTAAGCTACTATACAAATATTGAATACTGTACATGAACTGTTTGTTGAGATTTTCCTTGTGTAAATATACAGGTTTGATATAGTAGGCAGTTAGAAAAGCAAACAGAAAAAATGGAGAATGGCTTCAGATAAGTCATCTCACAGCAAACTCTTATAATATAAAACCTGAGCTGTTCACAAAATTCTTATTTTTTTGACCTCAGCCACCTCAGAAAATTGTTTTGCCAAGACTGAGGGCCAGACAACCAAAAGGACTGTGGCTGGTTAAGATATCCTTCCAAGGAGATAGAAATAGAGGTCACCACTGGGGAGCCATTCAAAACCTGATCAGCTCTGCCCATGTCACCCTGTAAAACCACCTTCTCCCACGCCAAATTCACTGACTGCCCGTCATCTGCTTGGATCAGCTCAGAGGAGGCCTAGTTAGTGTGCAATGAAGACACGCAGAGAGGGCTCAGCTTTTTTGGGTCCCCTCCAAAGGCAGCCTGGACAACCCAGCTCCCCACAAGTACCTTGTCCAGAAGCTGCCCCGCAGAGCGGTGCCAGGGTGGGCAGCAGACGTCATCCCCCTCAGCTCCTCGCCGTATGCTTCTCTTTTGGAGCCCCTGCGTGGAGGCTGCAAGCGAGCAAACCAGTTAGACCAAAGGATTCCCCCCACATGCTGGTATGGTAGCGACCACTTGCAGCATGTGTGGATGACCAGCAGCACATGCTATTATTTCTAATGAGATCAGCACTGTCTGCATGAATATAAATGAATACACACACCAGCAAAGTCGAGTGGTACCTAGCGTGTCCATAAAGCCAAAGGAAAACTTGGCTGTGTGGAACTGCAGTGCTCTCGTAGAGATTTGTAGTGTTTTAAGTTTGATATTATTTTCAGTGGGGTACATTCCCTGCAGAGAAGAAAAAAAAGAAAAAAAAAAAATCTGTTTTTTATATCACATTCTTTCAAACAGGGTCAGCTTCCAGGAGTTTACAGCACAGTGAACGAAAATTAGTGGTATAAATCAGATGGCTCAATTATTTCAAGAGAGCTGAGTCATGTTGTGCCAGTAACAATTTTGCAAATATTTGTGTATAAGTATTTGAGGCATGAACTCTTGTCTATATGTGTGTTCAGCTTAGCCTGAATTCAGTGGAGATATGCTAAATCACAGAGTAGGTAGTACCTAGTGGTTAAACCTGCATTTCCACTCGCACAAAGCACAAGTGTCCTGGATTTGCATCTAAAATTGATGTTTGACATCTAACCATCCAACTTGCCCCTGTAGGACACTGCAGAATCAAACTGAGTCTTGCTTCCCACTGCTCAGTGCCATGCGTGATCTCTGTACCTCTCCAAATGCACAAAGCAGGTATGTAAGACATCAGAAGAGTAACATTATGGTCACTTTGCACAAAGGAACATGACTAGAATAATCATAGACTCATAGAATGGTTTGGGTTGGAAGGGACCTTAAAGATCACCTAGTTCCAACCCCCCTGCCATGGGCAGGGACACCTTCCACTAGACCAGCTTGGCATCCCTTCCCTCCAGCATGTCAATCACACCACACAGCTTGGTGCCGTTGGCAAACTTGCTGAGAGTGCACTCAATCCCACTGTCCGTGTTGCCAACAAAGATGTTAAACAGCACTGGTCACAATATCGACCCCTGAGGAACGCCACTCATCACTGGTCTCCACTTGGACACTGAGCCATTGACCACAACTCTGAGTGCGACCATCCAGCCAATTCCTTATCCACCAAATCCACGTGTCTCCACTTTAGAGACAAGGATGTCATGTGCAACAGTGTCAGATGCTTTGCACAAGTCCAGGTAGATGATGTCAGTTGCTCTTCCCTTATCCACCAATGGTGTAACCCCATCGCAAAAGGCCACCAAATTTGTCGGGGACGATTTGCCCTCAGTGAACCCATGTTGGCTGTCACCAATCTCCTCCTTATTTTCCACATGCCTTAGCACAGTTTCCAGGAGGATCCGCTCCATGATCTTGCCAGGCAGAAGGTGAGACTGATGGGCCTGCGGTTCCCTGGGTCTTCCTTTTTTTCCTTTTTAAAAATGGGGGTTATGTTTCCCCTTTTCCAGTCAGTTTTCCAGTCAGTGGGAACTTCCCTGGACTGCCATGACTTCTCAAATATGATGGATAGTGACTAAGCCACTTCAGCCGCCAGTTCCCTCAGGACCCGTGGACACATCTCATCAGGTCCTGTGGACTTGTGCACCTGCAGGTTCCTTAGATGGTCTCAAACCTGACCTTCTCCTACAGTGGGCAGTTCTTCATTCTCCCAGTCCCTCCCTTTGTGTTCTGTGACTTGTGCGGTGTGGCCAGAGCAGTTGCTGGTGAAGACTAAAGCAAAAAAGTTGTTGAGTACCTCAGCCTTCTCCATATCCCAGGTAACCAGGTCTCCCGTTTCCTTCTGGAGAGGGCCCCTAATGCTAGGGGCAAGGGGAATTAGGTCTCAGGAGTATAAATTTTGAGCTAAAGAATTAATTTATGTTGTTTAAAAGAGCTCAGTGAGGCATAAAAATGTTCAGGAATGTTTAATCCTAAAGGGAATGAGATTTATCAAAGCAATGTGAAAGGATAATGCATTCATTTCTGGTTCTACAGGCAAAGGGAAGCCAAAAGAGTCCAAAGCATTAACAACTTGGAAGCTATTTTTCATGTTGCCAACGTAGAAGCTATTTTTCATGCTGCTATCATTACCTCAAGTTTGATGCTACAGTGAAAGGCAAATCTGGTTCTGGTAAGCAATTATTAACTTGCGATAAGCATTAGGTTTACATTTAAAGATCAAAGCAAACATATATAAACCATTCTGAGTACATACATATCCTCTGCTTTCTGTCCTTGCTCCTGGTTTTATATCCAGTCATCACTGTGTTTCCCTCTTACCTTCTTAGTGAGTCCAGGAGCAACAGGAATCTGTATTGAAAAGAAAATGTAGTTAGTTTAATTCATAGTAATACGTAATGGACTAAAAACTTCAGGCAGAGATTATCTCCGTATACTAGACCAGAGGAACTAGAAGATCTGTTACTATCAAACTCATTAGAGAGACAATGAAGCACTTTCCTAATTATGTTATTTTTCTCCCCTTTGAAAATAGCCATCACTCAAATGATCAAACCATTAATAATGCAAATTTACTTAGAAGTCCCATTTACCTGACAAATCCCAATGCTAGAGCTCCCCATAACTAAAATTGCTATTCAAAGATTACTGTGCCATGAGAGGGTGGAAGGTTGGCAATCTTCTTCATTTCGGGGAAACGGTGATTACTACAATAGGTTCTACCTACTCTTTCCAGAAGTGAACTCGCTCTGTAACTAAGCAATCTGCAGGTCATCACCATGACCAAATCCTGAAGTCTTTACTCATGACTGAACTCCACCTGGGATCCATTTGTGCAGTTTTTTATGCTTCAGTAAATCTGGCCCTTTACTTCTGTTTGTGCTCTGTTCAGTCTAAACTTTTAAACTGGATAAAAATGAAGGCATCATTTTGAAAATCCTTACTGAAAAGTCTATTTTCGAAGCATTTTATGAAGACCTTAAGAGTACAGATTTGGCTCAGGCTCTAAATAAAATAATTAAGAATTTGGTTTGAATAAAACTCACTATATCTTTGCTGTAAGGTGAAGCAATAAAAGTATGTTTCATTTCATGTCTTAGGACAGACTGCTAGATATGACTTCTGTACAGTAATTTTAACAGGTTATGAACTATTCATCTCTACTCACATGTAACAGGTTCTTCTAAAGTTATGTGACCATACACATAAACAAGCAAATTGATGACAGATTTACAATCATTTTGCAAATGGTATTAAATATACCTGTAATAAAAAAAACACTGAGCCTATTCTACATGTAGTAAGCTACTGAAAAAAAAAAAAAAAAAAAAAAGAGGACACCTGACAACTTGAAGAAACCATATTCATCTCCCTAAATGCTTGAGAATCATCTAATCATTAAATGAACCAATACCTTGCAATACCGCTGACCATGTGAGGGTTAGGTATCATGGTCATTGTCGTGGTTTAAGCCCAGCCGGCCACAAAGCACCACAAAGCCGCTCGCTCACTCCTCCCCTCACCCCAGTGGGATGAGGAGAAAATACAAAGAAAGGCTCGTGGGTCGAGACAAGGACAGGGAGGGATCACTCACCACTTATGGTCACAGGTAAAAAGCATACTCAACTTAGAGAAAAAACAAAATCAATTTGATTTACTACCAATCAAATCGAAACAGGATAATGAGAAGTAAACTCAAATCTTAAAACACCTTCCCCCCAGCCCTCCCTCCTTCCCGCCTCAGCCCCACTCCCGGTTCTCTCCACCTCCCGCCTCCGAGCGGCGCAGGGGGTCAGGGAATGGGGGCTGGGGTCAGTTCCTCACACATTGTCTCTGCCGCTCCTTCCTCCTCAGGGGGAGGACTCCTCCCTCGGCCTCTGCTCCGCCGTGGGGTCCCTCCCACAGGAGACAGCCCTTCACAAACTTCTCCAATGTGGGTCCTTTCCGCGGGCTGCAGTTCCTCACAAACTGCTCCAGTGCGGGTCCCTTCCACAGGCTGCAGTCCTTCAGTCACAGCCTGCTCCAGCGCAAGCTTCCCCATGGAGTCGCGGCCATCTTGGGGGCCTCCGCTCCCCCGTTCCCCTCCATGGGCTGGGGGGGGGACAGCCTGCCACCTCACCACAGGCTGCGGGGGCATCCCCTCCTCAGGCACCCCTCGTCCCCCACCCCCCTCACGGACCTCAGTATCCGCAGAGGGGTTCCTCTCACATTCCAATCCCCCTACACACCGCAGGTTTCCCCTCCTAAATCTGTTCTCCCAGAGGCGCTACCGCCGTCAGTGATGGGCTTGGCCTTGGCCAGCGGCGGGTCTGACTTGGAGCCGGGGAAGCTTCCAGCAGCTTCTCACAGGAGCAGGCCCTGCAGCCCCTCCCCCACTACCAAAAACCTGCCACACAAACCCAAAACAGTCATATTAGACTAACTGCTGCATGTTCATATGAGACACGAAAGACTACTTCCAGCTACTGATCGTTTCCACAGCAAAACAGTGGTATTGGAAATGCTTAAAGCTTTCTACCGGTTTGTGTGTCCACTTCACGATCAGGGCTTCCATTAGCTCTACTCTCCAACCTGTACCGCTGATTTATTAATATGGAATATGCTCGCTTCTGTGCCATATCATAACAAATTTAGGCAGGCTAAAAACTGTAGATATGTATGGATTTACAAAAGACTTGGCTGCAAAACTTCCAGTTAGTTCCAATCCACTCTTGCCAGTTCTCCTGGATGCTCAGTATCTGTAGAAATCTCATCCTCTGACCCTTGAGTTTCCTTTGAATTGAATGAATTTTTTTTTATTGCAAATCATAAGGCTAAAGTGTGGAGAATTATTTTTCTTTTCAAAGTATGTGCAGAGTTTTAGATTTGGTTTCTAATGCATGTAAATTGAAATAATTGTCATTTATATAGTCCAGAAGTTTCTTCTTTAATGGTCTAAAGTGCACCATTAGTTTTACATGTTCTTATACACTGGTTTGACTTAAAACCAGTCTAGCTGTTTTGTTACAAATGGTTTTAGTTTCCAAGTAAACTAAGTGGCAGAGAAATTCAAAACATATTGAATTAATTTCAAATATTAATATCTGCAACTGACTCTAAACCAAAAAGAATTACTCTAGACTTAGTGATTTTTATTACTGACAGTTCTTACTTTTAAAAATATAGTAAAATATATTGCATATATCACTTTAAAATAGCAAACCAACAACACAGGGATTGGCATATTCCTTTTTTAGCTTGTGTCTAAGACATTTCTTTATACAGAAGAAAATGCTTGATGTTTTTTCCCTTCAATAAAAAAATAATCCTGTAAATGCACTTTTCATGTCCCAATGTGTAGCCACTTTATTGAACTTTTAGATTCTGCAATTAGATAAATCAGATTTCCTAGTGAAGATCTAAAGCTGCAAGTACAATTTACCTTCAGTTCACTAGTGGTATGGGCAGTTACTATCTTGGGACCAGATCCTGTAAAGCTGCGCATGAATAGCTTCACCCCTAACAGCTGGTCCAGCGATGACCATTGCACTGTTCATGTGAGTCAGGGTGTGTCAAATCGCTCCCTGAGGTGGAAAACGTTTGCAGGGTACCCGCCTTGATTTTCTAACAGAAGATAGTAAAAAGACTGCACAAAGAAAGAAACTATAGACAGGAATATCAAATGGTCATGAGATGCTTTTTACATCATTTTCCCCTATTATATTAAAGATGTCCATAGTTAAAACAAGCTCCAACTTAAAGCTCTTATCTACAAACACTAATACAGGGCACTTTGCAACTGACATCAACAGCAGGGTGACGCAGAATGGCACAAGGCATTTTTTGCAAAAACTGGCTCTGCAAACAACATCTGCTGAGCTGGAGGTCAGTGTGGCTCTCCTGCCAGTCCCAGGTGAAAGCAGCAATGCAGAGCAAGCAAGAGTAGCCCAAGCAAGGCTTCTGATGACTTATTACACATTTCACAGATAGATTGCAGACTGGTGCGGGGAAAGTACCAAACTCCATGTTTTGCTCTTGAAATGGCAATGAGCGCTGGAGCTGCACCATCCCACCTTGCAAGCCATGCCAGGACCCTGCCAGCGCTTGTTGGCTCTGGGTCACCAAGGTCCTGTTTTGGTGACCGTGGCTTTCAGAGATGGAGAACACCTCCAGTGTAGCATTTGAATTGCGATTACTGGATCTCAGAGAAGCCACCAAGGAGTCAGGAGAGATCAGTAACCCACAATCATTTCTGGTTGTAACTGTACTGGTTGCCTGAAGGCTGGCCAGCTAAACTCTCTTTAACGGTGCCCTTACGCAGACCTCTGTGTTATCCTGATTCATCGTCACTTTATCCTGGCATTTGCCGCTGTGCCTTTACACATGTAATGCCTCAAGGATTTGACCCACACAGAGGCTACTCCCACAACCCATCCCCGTGACCTTTCCAGGAGTGTTAATGATTTAATGCTAATGGCTATCCACTTCAGAAAGGGCTGTGGAGACTGGGGCGTAAGAGGTCATTATTGTTTAAACACATTTGTTTTGCCTTTCTTCTCAAAAACTAAATCAGAAGTTTCCTCACACAGAACACCCAAACTGACAGCTTTAGGATGTGTGAGAAAGACACAGTTAATTTAGTGCAAAAGATAAGACATTTGCTTGGGGAAGCACTAATACCAGGCCTACTACCCCTCAGTGTCATTTCAGATTAGTGTACTACAGAGAAAGGGATTCTAAATCTTTTTAATTGAGAAATATTTGTCTTTTCCTTGCTAAAGTAAGTTTCTCCCTAGAGGTTAAACAGTTTGAAAATTATTTCTGAATTACATCCAATTTCTGGACAGTTTATCAAAAAAAAAGGAGGATGCAGTTTGTCTGCTGCCTTGTTAATTTATGTCAGACCAGAGAAAGGAGAAATAGATTTCCTCCATGACCCAAATGGAATAGTTACATAAAAAGATGATTAAAAGTACAAAGTCCAGACATATCTAAGTTGCTAAGATTTGCCAGGTGTCACAGACACATCCACATGTGTGAATACATGTGCATACATGTCACAATTACGCATGCAAAGTGGAGGGATAATTATCCAAATTTGGTGGTTGAAACAACAGTTGAGAGAACTTTACTCTGCTTCTCTCTCCTTTTTTTCTGGCTGAAAGTTCAAAAAGCATCAAAACCACTGATTTTAATCTACATAGGTTTTTGATTCATAAAATGAATCAAAATGAAATGAGCTCACAAAAAGGAGAAAATGCAAATATCCTTTTACCTTTAGCACGTTCTGAGCAGGAACATTCAAAAACCATGATCCAGACTTGCTCACTCCTTGACCCATCACAAGAAGAATTGCACGTGGTCTTGGACCAGCCCCCTTTTGTCCCAAAACTAAAGAATGAGATTTGAAGCAAAGTCCTCGCTTTGACCAGCATAGGCACTAATCTCAGGAGCCTCCTGGAAAGCCTGGTTCCTTTTCAGTATAAATGACATGCTGGAAGATTTAAAAAGCATTAAACAGAGGTAGTTAATTAGTTATTTAGATGTTCTTCTTTTAGGTAAAATGGTGTCTTGCTATCTATTTTAGAGGTCTAAACACAAAGGCTTAAGTGCACTCTAATTTGAGGGGCAGCGTATTTAAAATGGCACTCTAGAAGTTGATGTTTCTATAGAGATATGGTCTGTCTGCAGTCTTTGGGTAACTGCACAGCTCACAGAATGCTTGTGTGTTAGGGTGATTTGGGTTTTTTTTTTCCTTGTAACTCCTTCCAACCAACTGTACTCTTTCCATTTCTCCTCATGTTTGCATAATGGTCATATTTCCTCTGATCTTTACCGAAGAAAAAAAATATTTTCCTTTTCTAATTCAATCCTTAGCCATTGTTTTCCCAAACTCTAGTTCTCAAGAAATATGATTTCTTTAAAAAAAAAAAAAAAAAAAAAAAAAAAAAAAGACAAAGACTAATTAAGCCATTTATCAAACTTTTCCAAGTAGGTAGAGTGACAAATTAGCCCTATCTTCCACCAACAATCCGATGGATGGGAAGATAAAGATGCAGAGGCTGTTGTTTTAGCTGGAAGCTCTCTACTGTATCAATTGTTTGGCCCCAAGCCAAAAGACCCTAAGAGATGACAAGAACTAATGATGGGTCGATGAAGTTTATGCAGTGTGAGGCCTGACATCAAAGGAAACTGCCCTTATTAGTAATATATCTATGCCCTCTTCCTGGAAAAAACACTCATTTGTTTTTGAAAAAATTTTTACTTCATCATCTTACTCTTTCAGTAAATGGAAAGAAAATGCAAACCATAAATAAATTTGCACAATAATATATTGCCAACGAGTTCCCCTTTTCTCTACAAGTATGAGGTGATCATTACGACATTACTTTTAAGTCCACTAAGAGACTCTAAGACAGGTAGACGGCAAGTAAGTTTCCCTACAAGTCTTTACTTTTATGCCATTCCTTCAGAAGAACCAGGCTCCCTGACAGCCTGTACACCAGATACAATCTGTGCACGTAGAAGCAAGCATGGAGTCCTGGTCAGGGGAAGTCAGTCAACTTTGGAAGGGTCAGGACCCCCAAACTTACACCGGATTGCAACCCCCTGTAATCAGGTGTACAGAGGTTGTTGCAGAGTCAGGACCAGAATGCCAAAAGTTTCCTTGGATTCAGAGAGGGAGCGGGAAAATCCACAGGAGAAAAATTCATCAAGAGTTGGATCAAGCCTGCACCACCTCTGGCTCAAGAAGATCCTAAGCCAATGTAGCAACAGATGCCAGGAAAGAATTCAGGTGAAATACCACTATTTGCTTGTGTATACTTACACTCTTCCTAAGTATTCACTCGTGGTGGTTTTAGGATATAGGGTTTTGGGCGAGGTGGATCTTGGGTCTGACACTGTTCTTACATGACAAGATCACCTTCAAAGTTTGCAACTTAGATCTTTCTCCCTTCTCCCTACATTTTTTAATATGCATCCATTTTTACGTGTAATGGAGATCCAATGTACAAAGTGGAATACAATTCCTACTCTACTGGAAAGCAGGAAGAAAGGATGTAACAGCCAGGATGACTTCTCAGAAAAAAACACAACCAAACAAAAAAACCCTGGTTTGATACATAATCAGAAAAGTTTGACTGAAAACAAGCCATTTCTGCAGATACTATATGTTACTAGGAGCTAGAAGTAAAGTCCATATATTTTTCACTGGGAAACTATTTAAAGATTATTGTTGCTGTCCCATTTTTTATTACTTTTTTTCTTGTGGAAATAGAACAGCATTCAACTTACTGGCAGAATGAGAAACCGCAGTATTGCTTTATAAAATCCAACTGCAGTAATTCTGCATAGCCTAATATTCATATACCTGATCAGCTCGATTCACCTTTTCAACAGAACATTACTACAGTATGGAATTAAAAACAATAACGCAATGAAAAGAATACAGCATTAGAAGTCAGTGCAAAGCCACGTTCAGCACATCCTACGGTATTTTACCTTTGTTCTCCAGTCTGGACTTAATAGTATGTGTAGAAGAAGCACTATGCAAAACTAGGATATGTAATCAATCTTGAGCTTCCCTGCATCTCAATAAAATGCCCTGTATTCATCCTTCTTCTATAGCTATCTATCCATCAAGCGGCTTACTCAAAGTAAAGAACAAGTGGCTGCACTCATGGAGTTTTTCTTTCCGGTTACTTTTCAAAAGGGGGCATGCCATTTAATCTGCCATGCTGCTTTTCAGCCTGAGACATAAAGGCAATTTACATTGCTTTATCAGCTGTAGGAATGTCTACAAGTTCTGATGGTTTGGGGGGAAATAAAAAAGCTTGGAGTACATGAGATCCAACATAAACAATCATTGAAAGAACAAAAGAGAAGTTTTTAATACTAAAACCTTACTTGGCAACTTCAAAACAAGGAATTAAAACTTTGGTTGAGAATACAATGTGAACCATGCAATACCACAGTAATTCAATTTCTTTCTTCCTCCTGACATGCTTGATATCTTTAAGTACATAATGTACTTTCTTAACTGTTTATTGATAGTAGGGCTACTTAAGAACCACATTGTGGGTTCTCTCTATGCCATTCACTTGCAACACTCTAGATGAAACTCTAAATAAAGATAATGCACTGGTGGAAGTTTTCTGCTCAGAACTGTATTTTTCCAATAAAAATGAAGTGTAAGTATTATGGCAATATGCAATTAAGTGTTCAAATGTCATTGCTTCTAACTCAGGAAGGGAACTCCTTGAGCAAAGAGGCTTAAATGAAATTCGGCTGAAAATTAAATGTTATTCAGCTAAAGATCAGTACTAAAGTTGCCAATGAACCAAACTGCCTGCTTACTTATAATTAGCAACGTGGTCATTGTCTGGCTGCCGTGGCATACTGTAAATGTGCCTGGGCAGACTGTGTGATTTAAGATTATTTAGAAGACAGTTACTCATTGTCTCAAGAGACAGGTAAAACAACTCTTAGTCACTTAGCTTGGCTCAGGGGGGTAGCAGCTAGAACTCAATACTATTTAGCCTTACCTCAGTAAACTAAAGAGAGGATTCTTCTTTTCTGTAAATACAGCTCCAATTACTGAATATAGCAAGCTCACTCAGAACTACAAGCATCAGGTTTTTCTTCTGAATTCAGTCTCCTGAATTTCCCAAATATTTTAACAAAGTTAGGAAATTTTGTTCTATAATTTACACTTTAGGATATGATTCAATGGCAGACTTTAAAAGAGAGTTTTCTCCAAAATAAATAATAACCAGAAACTTATTCCACCCTGCACTTGTCTTTTATTTGCCAGATGACCAGTTTGCTTCACTTCCTTTCCACAACTTTAGAAAATACAGCAAGTCTGTACACATACAGTTCCTGCCTGGAAGCACAGACTTCAGCAGTCAACCCCAAGTTAAAATATAAACTCATCTCTCATTTCTATTTCAAGATAATATTCAGTTAGGGCTGAAGGATACACACAAAGTTTGCCAGTAAAAGTTGCCTAGTAGATTTTGTGGAAAATAAACTTGGTAGAACAAAACTGAAAAACAGATAAATACACCACCATGCTGCTACTAAAGCTACACAGAGGAGTGTATAGATTAGCCTTGTATGAATTAGTGCTTTTCCATTGTGCCTGTGAAACTGAAATGGAAGGATGGTAAATGCATCAGAGTGCAAAGGTACTGCTCAGCTATGGCAAAAGAAATACAGATTTTGGCCACCAAAGGGATCTGGTTTTCACTTGTCTTGATTTTTCCTTCTTCTAAATCATGTTAATATTATGTCTTTTTTCAACTTAAATTAATTTTAGTCTCTTGTGTTGGGAACAGCTTTTGATTTTAAGACAGCTTTCACAAGAGTATTAAGAGAGATTTTGCTCGCTAAATGATACGTGAAGAGAGTAATGACTCCAGAGCTGTATGTCCTATTTTAACTATTTCCACTATCCAGAAAAAAATGGGTTGACCTACTCATATGTTACAAAATAGTCAAGGATCTTTAAACAAAATCAATCTCATTGAGCTGAACAGAAATAGAGAGGTGTAATGTGGTCGCAGCATAACCCCGTTAGGTGCCCATCCTGGCAGTGGAAGCAGTAAAACCATCAGAGCACACCCACGGTGTGTTTTGCCGAACACAACCTGGGGATTATTGAAAATCTCAAAAGCTTTTATTTAAAAAACACCATTCAAGTTCTAGGGCAAAGAACTTCAGTGAGGATTCTGCTGAGCATCACTCTGTGGACTTGGAAGATATGGACTTGAAGCAGAAGATGCGGACTGCTAAATGAGACATAATAAGAGGCAGAGCAGGAACGATCAGAGACGTATTTGAAAGGATGGAGTGAACTACAGCTGCTCAAGCTAGAGAAAACTGAGTGGCTGCGTGACAACACTCTGAAAAATATATGAAAATGAAGAAGGGAGTAATACTTTCTTGATTATAAGCTTGATTTGGGGCAGGGAAATACCCAAATGACCTCTGAGATCCATTTCAGACCTTAATGAAGGGATATGCTATGTAAGAATAAACTTTCTGTGAGGTTCTGGAAGCCTTCAGTAAAAACAGACAATAACTTCATCTGAAGCTTAAAGTCTTTTAGGATGGTTCACAAAACAGAAATGATAAATTTGCCACAAGAGTTATATTTTTAATTTTTAACACTTATTGGTTTCATCCCTAGGAAACCTGTGTACTTTCTGCAAAAAAAAGCCTGAATTTAAACCATTCCATCAACCTGCAGAGATTTGGTCCTTGCCTTATTTAAAACTTTGTGTTTTGAATCTAGGTGCTGCCAATCACTTCTGCTCTTCTGTTAATGTGTGTAAACCCTTCTGACTATCTCTATCATTGTAACTGTTGTTAAAATTCTATTATTAAATTTATTATATCTCGTTTATTTTGTACTATTTGCTATTACCCTAAGGATAAGTATCAGCTACTCTGCATTTGAACTCTTATTTTCTGCTCAAAGTCATGTGTGCTACTAAGATGTAGTTAGCTATTATAATGCTCAACTGAGTATCAAAGCCTTTACGTGGTGTAGTAACTTCACTAGATGGCAGTGGAGAGAAGTACTGCTTTATATAATTTTATTTTTTAATAGGACAGGGAAACATCCCAGTAAGTACTGCAATTTATTAGTGTTGTCTGTGTACATGGTAGATCACAAGACAGCAATGTTTTCGCCCACACAAAAGTCTGGGGGCTTCTGCCCAGTTAAATCTCCGTGCAAACATTTGCTAAAGCACGAACACGTGCTCTTCTAGCAATAACACAGAGCAGCAGAGAGTAACTTATCTTTGAATGTTTGTGTCACATTTGTTCTTCCTCTATCTTCATATATATGAATAAACATCACATTTCTATTGCCGTAGTCACTAAAGCAATCCTAGAGAAAGAATTAATACCATCGTGCATTTACCACGGGCAGTAACAGAGAGAGATGGGAAAGAACTTTTCTCTCCTGTGTTTGCTCTGCAGTTGGTGGAGCAACAGACCGGACATAACCCAGCGCAGAGCTTAAGAAAGGGGATGGAAGCCTTTGACAAATGAACACTGACGCTCTTCTAGAAGCAGCACGATACAGCTTCACATCAAGGGCATGAACAATTTTCTCATAAGCTCAACTGCACCATGGTCTTTCCTGAAATATAAGGTCAGAGACACCGTCCCTCAAAGAATTGTAACACTGATGCCATAAACATGATGAAGAAAATAAGTGAAGGGTAAGAATGAGTAAGCAAGCAATTCAAAGAGTTTTATGAGGGATACTCTCTGTATTCAGTAAAATATTTTTCATTCTCAGGAACTCTTTACAAATACATGTTTGTTGAGAGAACTTAATGTCCCTTACAGATGACTCAAGAAACAGAGCACAATTTTTCAGACTCCTGACAAAACTCCAAGACGAAATACTTTAAGCAGCAAGTTCCATAGCTTCTAAGCTTCAAAACCTTCAAAAATTCAATCTTTTGAATATGGATAACTGATGCCTGCCAATCTTTAGAAATAAAATACACCTGAACAAAAATAAAATAACAGAATGGAGTGGATGATTTCAGCCAAGATCATTACTTCAGTTAAAAGATTATCAGTAAAATTCTCCAGAAACTATGGAGTTGTCTGGCTTTATTTATAATGTTCAGAAGACACAAATTATCATTTAGTACAATAAGGAGACAAAAAAAGTTTGGTTTCTTCCAGCATCAGATGTAAAAAAAATCTTTTCTAAGGTTTGTTTCTTGCTTTTCAAGAAATGTTGTATTAAAAAAAAAAATCAATTCACTGCCTAAATCACACTTCTCTATACTACGTCTTGCCTTTATCTTAACTACATCCAAGACTTTCCCCTTAGAGAGTGATACTTTGTCATCTGACATCTCATCTGCTTGCTCACCAAACTGTTTGGAATAGCTAGCAGAGATTCAGGATATTGCAAGTGATGATAAAAAACAAACCCAGTTCTGTTGCAAGTGACTTCTTGACTTATGCCTGCTAAGCACAAACTTCCATTCAAAGGCTTGAACTTTTAAAGGCCTAAGTCTCTATATTTATTTTTGTGTAAATATGAGCAGATGAGAAACAATTCCTTATGGCATTCATTCTGTGAGATTTCCCTTACTTTTCCTCTTCACTGGCCATTGAGAAACAGAAATATATGGAGGTGCAAAGCCCCAGGGTTTCGTTAGTGACACAGTGGGTTGGATTCTCTGCTATGCAACTTGCACATGGCTCTGGTCAAACAAACATACACAATACACAAGGCTGTCAGATATAGTACAACTTGTTGCCTAAACCAACCTGATAAAAAAATAAATGACTGCTCCCTAAGCATCAAGAGGTAGGTAAAAATAAGGAGTGAATTATGTAGATTCCTAGAAAAAAATACACTTCAAATTAGCTTGGTGGATTTCCCCAAATGGAGATGTTGTAAATAAATAGCTACAACTCAATATGTTTGTGGAACTAAATATATTCAGCAGAAACACAAAACAAAAGACCAACATGACAAAACAGTGATTCAACTTACGCTCACTCCAACCCCAGCTGCAGGGAAGTAATTTTCTTTTATCATTAACATTAGACAGCTTCATGCTGGATGCTCTGGGATGACCTGGATACACAACGAGACAGTTAGGTACCCTGCTAAGAAGCCAAAAGTCCTCTCCAACAACAAAATAGTCTTTCTAGTTTATTTATTGCACCCATTCATTTCCTCTTTTTAAACTCTTAATGTAACCTTACATGAGAAAAATATCAATTGCAAAAAAAGATAACTGTTACACCTTATTCTTACCCCTTTCCCCCAAACAGGCTCATAAATCAAGGCGCTGTGGGTTTGCCTGGAAGCTGCGCCATCGTATTACTCTTAAGTAGCCTTAAAGTAAGTGGCCAATCAATATTGATTCATATGAGTCTCACTGCAGTAAGTCATCACAGCGTCTTAAGGTACTACTGATGTGAACAGAATATCTAGACTTGCTCTGTCCACGTTCATGTCAAATGAAGACTGAGTGAAAAGAAATATTCACTTAGGTATTTGCTTCTATATAATATACATTTGACTTCATATAGAGCAGCTTCCCTTCCTTTTCAAAACTGTACAAATATTTCCCAGTCTACTTAGTTTGCAATTAATTTATCTTCACTTGAATTTTTTACTGCCATAAAAAATGTAGTGACTACTTTTTCCCGAGGTTTAGAAGGAGGTATGATGGATACTGGTTAAATCTGACCATAACCTGCACCATGACTGAAAATTGCTGTATTATTGTTATGATAATGCATCATTACAATAAGATGCTCTCTTCCTTATCAATTTCAAAATATAACTGTCTACAATCAATTAAATGCATTATTAGGCTGATTGGCACTTGCATATCAATATCTAAACTAAATTGATCTGAGTAACTCACCCAGATTTCCTAGGAGTCCAAGCATGTTTCTCTCTTCTCTAAAGGGAAGTAAGGGTTTAATTGTCCAATGTCTATTGGTGATTTTTGCCACAGCCTAGTTAGCTGATTAGGGCCATAAAGACTATAATCTATCAGCAGCATTAAAAGTTTACTTTACTACTATTTGGTTTCCTATGGCTCTAGCACAAACAAAATGAAACAAAATTGTCTTCTATACATCCTCTCTCTACACTTTGTGCTTACAACATACAAGTTTCTATAATTTAACAAGCTCCATGTGCTTATTTTGTAGCAGAAGTACAAATTTATTACCTATTATAAACAGTATTTATGTGGAAATGTTAAAAGAGGAAATAAAGACATGAAAACAAATTGTGTATTCAGCCATATAACATTTTTTGGCTCAGTTCAGGTTGCATAGTCATGCAAAGCAACTCCTTCTTAATCATCTGTTATCCCACACTGCACAGTTTGTATAAAATCTTAATCACAAATCTCCTAAAGCTGGGGATCTGCCCTTACGTGCCACTGCATTGGTAACTACACGGCAAGAAGAGGTTGATGCATGATAATCATTCTTCTCCTTCCTTGCCAGTGAAATAGCTGGGGACAGGATTAGTGCAGGTTCCACCCAGCTGCAGATCTGGGACGATCTGCCATGTAGAGCAACTCTCAACAGGCAGGCTGGTAATTCTGCAATGGATTATACTTCTATCTTTGCACTAACACGGATCAAATATTTGCAAATGAGGCATTCATTACTTCGTTATCTCAGAAATCAGCATATTCTTTCTTGTGTCTGACCTGCCGTCACTATTCAGCCAAAGTAATCAGAGATTCCAGCGATATTTTAAAGCCTCTCAGTTATCAGATGATGGGTGTACAAGCTATTTTTATCCCCCCCACCCGGCCACCCAAAAGATTTCTGAAGTTTGAAGCTCTAATTTAAAATGACTGAGTATTTTTACAACAATTGTACTATGCCTTGATCGGGTTCTGAGGCTTAAATAACAGTGAAACAGAGCTGAAGACAGAGTGCCAATTTACAAACTAAACTGAAGTTTTATACATCAGTAAATCCTTGACCAAAGTGGATTATAACATAAACCCCTGACAGACACTTAGTTACAACATAAGCAGTGGAATATTAAGGCAGTATTTTTATTTTCAATCTAAACCCAATTCTCTCAGAAAAATATTTCATATCACAGCCTCTCATTCCTCAGATCCTCTCAGATTTCAATTATCATTTCTAGCTAATATTCTAAAAGAAATATTTGAGTTAGAGATATGCATAGCTTATTTAACTTTTTTGCTACCTTTTTCTTTCACCAGCAATGAAAATTTGCAGTGCTGTGTTGCTTGCTACGGGGCGTAGATTTGAGTTTTTAGCTTGTACAGTCACACTTACTTTGTGTTTACTATGCAAAACAATTTTAACAGTATGTGGGAATGAAAAGCCATCATTTTTGTGGAATTGAATGAATTGTATAAATTTTACTTCTGAATTGCTCTGGAAACTTGAAATTGTTATGTAATTAAGAAACACATTCAGATGTCTTTCCAGTCTTTCATTTTCTGTCTTTGATGCATTTGCCACTGGGTTTTTCACAGAATATTAAGCTTTCCATATGGTTTCATTTACATTTCTAATGCAAGAGACCTAGTTTGCCATCGCGTGTAGTTTAGGTCTCAATTGTAGGTCACATCTAACTAGGGGACATCTAGAAAGTAAAAAAAGTCCTAGCACCTCTGTGGTTACCGCTGCTGAATAATTGCTGCAGTAGCTGAATTTTGCTGTACAGATGTTGGTAATTTGCTATTGAAAACCACCAGTATCAAACTGTCAGAGTCAAGAAATGGCTTTAATTATTTCCTCCCTGGAGCAGTAATAGCCATTACTTGAATACTGCCAAAGCTGGAATGTGTTTGTGCTGGTGATTTCTTAGCACATTCAGTGAAGGCAGCTTACCTGCACTTGCCAGCCCTGCTGCCATCATAGATTTGCTCCCTCGTCGGGGGAAACGCAGAACGGCACAACTGCTTCGGCAAGGGCTGTATCATCTGGAGACCACCTTCACGAACTTTTGTTATTTTCCCAGGCCAGCGAAGACTAACATTGTTTTTCTGCTTCATTGAGTACTGAAAATAGAAAATAAATCAGACGGAAAGCTCTTGGAAATAACGATACAGGAAAAGTCTTCTCTGGAAGGGAATAATTAAATTAAAAAAATCAGAAGCTACAGAAAACTGGGTGGAAAATTGCACTAAGAAAGAAGGTGAGGTCAGCAGGGCTACTGCAAGAGTCTCCTCGTCACTCTGCATAAGCACTGCCCAGGCTCTCATCCCTACTTGCAGCAACAGGCATAAATAAAACCATAGTCAAAACCACACAGCTTAAAAAAAAAGTAAAAATTCAAGAGCAGGTTGAAATATTTTTAATGGTTTATAGCAATTTTAACATTATTCTCTGTCCTTCTTCAAATAGATCCAAAACACAGAAAAATTAAATACTGATGTTAATGTGAACATTTCCACAGGAGCCTGCGATGGGCTTTGGCTCGTGCTTCAAAAGAAAATAAAAGCCCTTGAAAATAACTCTTGGGCTAGGCCTTTTTATTCCTCATCCCCATGTTGTATCGATTTAGGAAGACAACCTAACCTCTGCATCCCCAAAAGTTATCTTGTCTCTGAAGTGGGATAAGGTTTTTCTCCCTAAATGATTGCAGGGCTTTTTGTCCCTCTGACAGAGGATATTAAGAAGTGCTGATGCAAAGTTTTTGTGAAGTCTGGAGGAGTCTGTCTCCTAGAAGAGCAAAGAATCATTAGGGCGTTCATGCAATAGCCACGCACTTGGCCAGCAGTAAATTGCTCTTCCTTTGAAGTGCACACTTCAGATATTTGTGCATATAGAGACCGAGCGTGTTTTCCCACATGCAGTAACCTTTTCTTCTGCTGACTGCACATCACAGACTAGCCCAACATCACAAACATAGCATTAATGGTCTCTGGGTTGCTCAAGAAAGAAGGGTGGAAGGATGGGAGAAGCAAAACATTGCTTATAAAAAAAAAAAAGGAACGCTATGAGGAAAACCAGTCTAAAGAAATATCCTGGGGTCCCTTTGGAAATATTTGCCAGCCTAAAAGTCTTTAAGTCATTAAGAACTCACCTCTAAGTTGTGCAACACTTTTGTTATTAATTTATATAATGTTTACAAGTACTAGCAAGGAAGAGGTCAAGGAATGTTTTAACTCCAGCCAAATTTTCCTTGACTTTGTTTTTTATTTCCTTTCTTTTTAGATCAGCAATAAGAATTAGAAATCTTGAGAAAAAAATAGAAACAGTCACTACTTTAAAACAAGCAGCTCGGAAAAAAAGAGAAGAAAAATGGATTTTCTTCGCACTCCACTAAAATAAAGACCTACAGGTTCTGTTGAGTTTTTGATCAGGCATTAAGATACTTTCCCAACCAAGCTTCTGCAATGAATATTTCTATGAGGTGATCACTTCTAATAGCAGTGATTACTGCTGCTAGTATTATACCGTGGTAATGATAACAAACACTGTGTCAGTACCATAGGCTGTTTGACCATTAACAGAAAAGATTATAATACTGGTTAACAGAGGTTTGTGATCAACAGCTATTAAAGTTCTGCTGTTATTCTTCCACGATAGCTAGAAGCGTAAATAACAATGAGTTATGAAATGCTCTCTAGTGTCTCTGCAGGGGCAGGAATTGTTTTGATTGCAAGAGGCACGGCTTGCGTGTGGCATATCTTAACCACAAAATTGATATCTATGTACAGAATTTGGTGTCATCAACATTCAACTCACAGCTGAAACTATTTTGGATTTTTGTTAAGAATGACAAGATTTGATGAATGGAGATTAATGATTAAAATATTTCAGCCTTCCTAAGTCCTCACACAATGTGATGGCAAATAAGTCTTCAAAGAGATTTATTTTTGTTCCTAGCAGCTGGATATCTAGAGCCTGCCGTTCCTGAGGGAGTCCCAGAGACCTACTTGATGATGGGAGTGTTTCACAGCTGTAAGAGACTCAGATTGTTAAACAATGACTTGAGCTGTAACATATTTTAGTGACTAGACTCTTAAAACCCTGAGGTTTTCTAATTGCCTAGAGCCAGCCTGCTTATCGCTGGAAACCTGTGAGCTCCTATGTTGTAACACAAGGCAGTGAAAGCCTGTCTTAAACATGTAATTCAATTACAAGGAAATTATTTCAGGAAAAAAAAACCCCTTCCACCTCATTTTTTCTGCTGTCAGAGGTGCAGGGCTGGGGGGCTTGCTGACATAGGTGAGATGATTCCTGATGGGCACCTGCAAGGGTGCCGCTTTTTGAGCGCCTTTTGAGAAGGCATGGATGTGAACAAAACCTGTGATGAAAGTAATGGATAAATGGTGCGCACTGGTTCCTACAGAATAAAAAATAAAATAAATTCCTACAGAATAAAAAACAGCAAATGGCAGAGAAACAGTCCTCCAGCTCATGAAATCCTTCCCCAAGGTGCATACAGCAGTGAGATTTATTCTGTTGTCAGTGGCAGGGTGAACTCCTCTTTAACCATCGTGATGGTGCCAAAACTACAGCTGTAAGATCAGACCCTGTACCGTCTCTTCAGAGAAGAAAACACCCGAAATGGGTATCACCAACACGCTATTTCTGCAAGGCATAATGGCATTAATAGTATTAAAGGCCTTTATGGTCTGTAGAAAAATATTCCTTATCACCACCTACACAGGAAAACAGGTGTGAAAATTATTTGGTTGTCCTACCTACAGAGAATATTTATTTGCAAGGCAATTACTCAATTACAAACATTGAATTTGAATGAAAAATTTGGACAATGCCAGAGAAACGTTTGTGAAGTCACAATGACAGAAGTAGAGCTTTTGTAAAAGCACTTTTTATAAGCCGTGTGCACATTTAAAAAACACTTTGAAACTCTCAAAGATTTAATTACAGGCTCTGTAGTGATCTATATTACTAGGCCTTGATTATTTTTGAAAAATATGCTACATTAACTTACGTATGACGGAATTGTAGATTTAAATAGCTTTAAAGTATTATAATTAAAATTAAATCATCATAAACAAAATTAATGAATAACGTTTCCTGGTTCGTATTCCTAGTTTTTAGGGACTCTATTCACTAGCTGATTAATATGTCAAAAGTAGTCATTTTGTATCATGCAGTCATAATCCTGAACGGCTGCACTTGTGGATGTAATTCTGCTCAAAACCCAGATGACAGAGAATCAAACTATGCAAAGTTCCAGTACTGCCTTAAAATCAAAAAAAACCTTGCAATGAGTGCTTTACTGTTATAGAAGATAAATACATCAGTAACTATTTTTAGGAGGCAAAAAAATCCTCACTAAGTCTGGCATCTTTCTAAAACTTATCTCTTAAAATATTTAAAACAGTTTTCCAAGTTTCTTGTTTAGCTTGGCTTTTATTCTGTGGTAAGACATTCTGGGGGATATTGTTTGCATTAAATGCATTTGGATTGTTTGCATTAAAAATATTATTCTGAAAAATCTAATTTTATCCTTATTTCAAGTAGGCAGTGAGAAGAGTAGAATTAATCTACAATAGAAATAACTACACACCCCTGGAAAATTAATCTTTTTAGAACCTCGTACCTAATTGCCACATGATAAAACCTAGTGTGACATTTTGGATGAACATGAAGCAACATTTTGTTTGACAATACTTTATTATTCTTACCCTGTTTTGACATGTTTTAGTGCTATGCACGTTTTTGGCTAGTAATTTTCAGTGAGCATCATGCTGTATTGCCTCAGTCATATACAGCAACTTGTCACAAAAGAATTCAAGTTCTACTTTGATTTTTTCTTCCCCAGAAATATAGAATATGTGGGATGTCTGACTTACTGTAAAAAGAATAATTTGCGTATATAGTGCCAGTCAGTTTCCAGGCATCACATTTTAAAGGCAGAAAAATCCAATAATTTTGGATAAAAAAAAAGCCAATAATGCCGATTTTGAAGCTATTAGTTTTCCTGTATCACTGTGCCAGAAATGAAACTGCTGGCACTATGCATGTTCATAGGTGAATAGCAACTGAGGGAATATGGAGAAACTTCAGCTCCGAAGGTGGATGAGATCAATGAGTAAGAATTACCTGAGCAAAATAACCAAGTATAAAAAAGTTATTCCTACAAAAGAGGGGAGATACTTTAAATGAAACCCATGCTTTAGAAATGCCACTGCTTGCATACATAGAATGAGTAAGTGGAATATTTCATGGCACCCCGCAGACTTTAAACATTTTTAAAATAAAGGGATACTCTAGGAGGAAAAATGACAGTTCTGCAGTCTCCCATTTCTCCAGGGACAATGCTGAACCCAGTTTTGCTCTAGGAAAGTCTTAAATTTCTCAGAAAAATCACACGTACATGTTTTCCACAGTAGTTTGGCACACTTCTTTCCTGTACATTTCTTGATAAGACAGAGTTACTGCTTTGATCCATGTGGCTGTGCCTAAAGCAAGAGGGAACCTTTCCACTTAGGTGGGAGTGAAGCTGTCACCTTCTCAAGAGACTGACTGCAGCTAACAGCCACCTGATCCTCTCTCCTTTGCAAGACCTTGACAGCCATGAGAATGAAAACTAAAAAAGAAAATCTCATCTATTTGGGGATGGAGAAATCGGGGAGCTTTTCTTCACTGCAGGTGACTAGCTACTGCGTATTCCAGTAACTGCTGGCCTTCAGGTGGTTTTTTGCCCTCAAGTGGTTAAGTAAAAATAGATGTAGATAATGATGAATTTAATTTCCACCTGAAGCTTTTACAGGATCAGGTCTGTAGGGAAGTAGATTCCAGTGTGTCCTCAGCTGCGGAAGGAGAGACAGGTGCAGGCTAAAAAAAAAGGCTTGTTATAATCACTCCTCTTCAACACAGCTGGTCTAACAAGAGCACAGAGGTTTATTTGGACCACGCTTGGAAAATGGGAATTTCCATCTTTTTGTTCTCTTCTTAATGTACTGTGCAGAAAGGTCACTTGTTCTGGCAGTGGCTAATATCTGACATCTGAGCAGATCCTTAACAGGGGTAAATTGCCATAGTTCAGCAGTATAAATAGGCGCAGCAGCACTCACCGGCCAAGGATCCGCTCAAAAATGCTTTTGATTAATTTCCTGTTACCGGGTTGGTCTTCAAATGCCTCTAGATAACTTCCTGGCAGCACAGTTAAAACGCCATTTGCAGAGTGGCATTTCCAGTTTTGCCTTTGATTTGCAAGCCAGCACTTGATGCTTTCTATTGATCATATTCACCCACCTCTGTCAGTGGCCTTGGCGGGGAGCTGACTTGAGAACCTTCACGGTGCAATCTGTACCGACACTGAGCAGACAAGCAGCGGCATTAATGCCTCCTGTCCACCATCTGCCAATTTTTCCTTTGTGTATTTACCAGTCTGGGGAGTCCTCACCGTGTGTGGAAGGACTTCATGCCCTTCTTCCTCTGGCATTTAGGGCTGGATGATATAAATATGCCACTCCTTCACTTCCCAGTATACATTTATGGCTCTTAACTCTTAAAGGATTTGTTGTTAGGTTATGATGGCAACTTTTCAGTAGCATTTCCATGACCAACAAATACTGATTAAAAAAAAATGGATAGCCATCTCCACAACACATTTTATGAAATCCTTAAGGGTTTTTTTTTCACATGTGGTTATTTGGACTAAAACTGTTCAACTGTATCATTTTATGGTAACTTGACTTTAAATAAGGTTGTAGCACAAGTGGGATTTATAGTTATAAGATTAATTTACTACAAGCAGGTGGAGAAAGATGTATTTGACCAGCAGAACCCAAAATTCGCATGGTGAACCTCAAAATAGGGTTGTCTTTTCTACAAGGTTGTAATACCACGATTACGAGCTCAATTTTTCTGTCACCTACATGAGTTCTGATGAAGTGTAACTAAACTCAGTGAAGCCACTCTTGATGGAGAACACGTACCAGCCTCAGGAAAGCCCAGTGCCAACAAGTGATCTATTTTTTGTATCCATGCCATATAGCTGAGATTTTACTTACAGTCATATGTAAAACTGCATGAACAACACATGGTGGAAAAGGACCATCGCTTCAAAAAATAAGAAAAGCTAGGGAAAATCATAGCAGCTTGAAGGCAAAAGGAAGGAGATACTCTTAGGTTTTCTCTCGAGTCCCTGTGACCACCCCCAGGTAGGTCAATGGAGGTGGACCAGAAGCAGGACCCCAAACCCATTGTTTAGGCGCAGTTCTTGCCACCTCTGTTTCCTGGCTGTTACTTCCAACCAATGCACTAGAAAAGTAACTGCCAGAGACAGTGGTAAGAGGGCAAAAAGGAAAAGACAGCATTTTATGCCAGATTTTGGGTCAACATAGTGATAGTGTGGAGACAGAAAACCGTTCACGTCCCAACCTGCCTGTTCTCCATCTGTTTGCAACAAGATACTTAGTCCCTGTGTAAGCAGAGGGAAAAGGGATGGGGTTTTTTTATTGCACATTCATGTAGATTTTGAAAGGAGGAAACCAAGCAAGCTAAAATTAAATATAATTTTCTCTTTTTCCCCATAGACTCAGTCTGGATGGATGCCAAACCACATTTCGGAGGGGTGAGAAAGGCCCAACATCTGCTTCTGGTGTAACTGTTTGTATCTTCACTCTAAGAAAATTAGGTTTGAAATAATCTCAAATTGTCTGACACCTGTATCCTATTAGAAGTGACACATGGAAACACCTTCAGCGTACCGAATTTAGCACCATGTCAACAGTTTAAAGTTAACAGGGAAAAAAATTGATAAAAATCATTGCTTCCCAGTTTCTGCTGAAACAGATTTTGTGTCATTTCACAGGATCATACTGCAAGCTTGGTCCATAAACGTAATGGGGTTTGAACCAGGAATTATAACATGGTTGTGCCCCTAGCTATAGCTAGAATTAAATTCAGTGTGCACATCAAGGTGACTGGTGTACTGTATTTTGAGCTCAGTGGAGGCACACCTATGGCTTGGGTGCCAGCCAGCACCTAAGACACAGACACACAGTGATTTCAGGGACCTTTTTTTCTGAAGTTCAGCTATGAATCTGAAGTTTAGTAACTTGCAGCTTCTGAGAATAGCGAGCAGGTCATATCTTACTTGTCTCAAGAAAGGGAACTGACTTCCTGCAACAGAAGATAAATCCTGCATGGCATAGAGGTTTTCTAGTTTTTGGACACAAAGAAAAACCAAAAGAATTCTGAAGTCAGGCAACTGGTTTTGCTATATTGCCCGTGTACTCCCCTCAGTGCAAACGCCTAAGTGCATGTAGGGATTTATTTTAAACTCTCTTCCCAAACCTATGTAATCTCCCATTTGCAAATTCCTCTCGTTTAGGAATAGATTTGGTGACCTTTTCCCAGATAACATACTGACAATAAGATTCAAGTTCTTCTGAGAAGGACATTCATTAAAATTCATAAAACTTTATGACTTTCATAAAATGTATACTACCTAAAAACACACTATCCATTACAAAAACATATGTCTTCCCATTCACCTTTAAACACATTTCTTTCTTTGAGAACTTTGAATCAATTTGTTTTAAGAGATTAATTGTTTTTTAATGTTAGTCTGAGAGTAAAGGGAAACTGTTTTCTTTTTAGATAGTATTGGTTTTCAGCAGATATGCATCCTCAATGAGCAACGTCCAGAGTCAAGAAACAGGAAAAAACACTGGTCTTGATTATTTTTCTCTTTTGTTCCTGCCAATTATTTGACACCATGCGAGTGGTCATTTTACCATGGAAATAGCTGTGACAAGCAAAGAGGATATTTACAGAAACGCAGGCAGGTCAAAATGTGTTTTAAGAGTTGGAAAATAGCAAATTAACTTTTGGAAAACAAGCCGAGGGCCAATACCAGGGTTTGTGAGCTTGTAGAGATGAGACGGGGCTGGAGTAGGGGTCCTGACCTGCTGGAGCCAAGGCCATGGGTGGCTGGGGAAGCCAGCAGGGAAAAATGGCTGGGGCTGATGGAGATGCCTCACTCTGCCATGGGCTCCGTGAGGCACAGAATGACCAGCATGACATCACTGTTGCTCCGTTCTAGTTGGGAACCTGTGGGGTGTGCACAGGGCAGTGCTTTCATCTTCCTTTTTTATTTTTTCTTTTGTCTAGTCAAAAGATAATTATGATAAAACCCACGAATGCTCAGTAAAACCTGTTATTGCTAACCTGCTGTCTGTGTGTGAGTAAAGTCAGAGCTCATGCAAGAACGGACCAAAAAGTTAAAATACATGCAAGCACACTGAATTTCAACATGAATTACGGCACATTAATGAAAAATATGTTAAAAGTAGAAAAATGGGGTAATATTGGCAAGAGACACCAACAACACTGAACCATTTTCTAGAGAGAAGAAAGCATGCAGGACTCTGTGACAAGAAAAGTGTCAAGTACAAGTTTAGGCTTTTTTTTAAAACCCAGGACCAGCCAAGAGGACTTCCTATACAGTGTGGCACTAGTGACGGTAAACAAACGATAATACATAGTATTTTACTATATTCCCTGAAAAATATCAGGGAAAACCAGCTATCTGAGGTGGAATTTAGTCTAAGGGAACAGCTCCAGTGCCACAGTTGGATTTTGGAATAGTTTAATGGAAACTGCTCCCATGGTCCTCCTTAGGCTTAAAACTCTCAGCTTAGCCGGGGGGGGGGGGGGGGGGGGGGGGGGGAGAAAATGATAAACTGCTGTAAGCAAAATGTGTGTGTACATTGGAGGAACAGCTTTAAAGCAACATGAATTTGAACGAAGGAAGCTCACAGGTACATACTGCAAACCACCTTCCAAAAAGGATGTTACATGGTAGGACAGTTTCCCCAAAAGGATGCTACAAATCACATACTTGAGTTATTAAACAACAGTGGTCTGAAGGGAACTGTATAAGACAGGCAGCAATTCTTCATTAGGAACGTCTTATTAGAGGATCTATCTTTCTAAAGTATTTTTGCTTATTACTGTAATAGATGGGAGAAAATAAGGGTGCTTTAAAAACATCTGCTCTGCTTTAGGTACACAAAGAAAAGCTTCAAATGACAAGGTGCCAACATGAATTCAATAAGGCCACAATACTGCTCTCCCTGTTATTTCGGTCATGTTACAGCTGAGGTTCAACTGGAATACAGCTGCAGAGCCCTGCTATTACGATGGACAAATACTGATCCCATCCAAATATCAGGATAAGGTTAGCCCCTTCCCTATGGGAAGCTTGGCCTCCGAGACAGACTTTAGCTGCTGGCAAAGATCCTCCCACACATACCACAACCTGTTTATCCCAGCTGAGGTCTCCGTAAAGATCTGAATCAACAGGTACACATTTGTAGGTGTAAACATGGGCTGTGAAACTCCAAACTGAAAAGCCAGCACAGCCTCCTCGCATAGCCCAAATCCCACCCTTGAACTTTCAGAAATCAATTTTTCCTTGGTACTTCTGATTTTGAACGCATGAGCCCTCTTCAAAGTCTTAACAAGTTTTTGCCCTTCAAAAAATAGCCAGCCTTAGTTATTCCTGGCTGCACCTTGCTATCACAACTTGACAAATGTGAAACAAAATAATAGGTAATAAATTTTGAATACAAATCCTACATTTGACCCTGAGGAAGTACTCCACTCTTTTAAGGATGGACAATGTGGTCTTATCCCAGCATTTGTGTCTCCCTTTCAGAACAAAAATAAAACACAGATCTGCTTATCCTTTCCTTTTTGGTTCACAAAAATGTAACTTCCTGCAAGAGGCTGATCAGTGGCTGATAATGTCACCTAATCTGAGCAAGGACAGCCTGGGGACTCTGGTGTGAGACAGGAAAATACACCAGCTGGAAACCTGCATAGGGGATGTACCAGCTTCAGTTACCTCCATCTGCCCTGCTGGCTCTCCTCATGCTTACAGAAACCATAAAACAAACATAACTCAGAAGAAATACAGAAAAAAAAGTAGGGAGAAGAGAACAAGGAAATCTGTGAACTGAGCAGATTAGTCACTGGTGTCTTGTGCCTGAGATCTCACACCTGCTGAAACATTTTCAGTTCAGTTAAGGAAACCCTCTCATCAGCAACCACAGAACTATTTCACAGTGGCTGAGGCACGACTGCATCTGAAAACGAAGTGCCCCATCGCCCATCTTTCCCTCTAAAACAAACTAAGGTGCACGAGCAGCTGGCATATCTTTCAAGGCACATTCCAGGTGTTTGCTTTCTTCAGATTAATAAAGATGTTCTGTTCTTTGTTTGTTTCTATAGCTTACACGACTTTTTTTCCCAAGAATCACCATGCTCATTGTGCGCCCTTTGTATTTCAAGACAACAGAGCGGTTCCCCTCAGAAAGCTTGCTGTAAGCTGGCACAGCTCTGATCCACAGGTCTCCATGAAGCTTTTGATTAAGCTACACCAGCATGCGTTGCTGAAAATCTGCCCTTGTATGTAGAATGATTTATGAAAAGTTACAGAAGAAATGCAGATTTTGCTCCTTATTTAACTTCTACTTACCTTGAAGAAAAGATGCACTTAAATCAGACGGGCTTCAGGGAAGAAGAGCCATTTTCTGGCCAAACAGCCCAAATCCCTGAGGAGTGACAGGTGACACTGGCAAGGGCAGCTCAGGGTGCGTGCTCTGGTGTTACCCTGCCCATGTTGGGAACCTGAAAGCAAAGAAAACCAGAATGAAAGTACACACAGAAGGTCAGTGCACCATCCTGCAAGAATGTCTGGATCCCAGCTGGGACTTTGGCATTATTCTTTGTCTTTCTTCAGGAACCTAACCTTTCTGTAGGACCTACCCAGAAGTGACCATGCCTTTTACGATATAACATAGATACAGCAACAGTAGGCTAAGACAGACCATCTTCCATTTTGAAACTTCTCTGAAGGTCAATGCGATTCTATTAAATGCAATAACATTTAAAAATCCATAATACTTTTCCCAAGATGAATTTCTCTGTTATATTTCTAAAGACTTGCACTTCTGTATCATTAGCTGTAGGTGTTCAGCAAATACAATCATACATAAATAGAGGAACAAAGTGACAAACAAGAAACAATGAGCTTAAAGGTAGCCAGGTATGACAGACCACTATAGATAAAAACAATGACCAGAACTCCGGCATGCACATGTAGCTAATTATGGTGCAGGATTCAAGACACTAACATCTGAGTGGGAAGATGCTGAAATAATCTTTTAAGCCATAAACAATACTTCATAACCAGGGAGACTTCCTGAAGAAAAGGAATCCATTTCCTTTGGAAATATTTGTTAATAGTAAGTCTAATAAATGTGTATGTATCTACAGATCCTATGGTAATGCATTATGAACAGGTTAATGCATTATGAACAGGTTCATGATTTTGCTTTTTCAACTCTTGGATATATATATAAGCAAGCTGTGACTTTTTGTTGATTTGCTGTGTAATGGTCTTGCATTTATTTCCCAGTTGCGGGAATTGCTTAGGAAAAAATATTGATGAGTGAGGGATTTGATAACGTTCACTTCACTTCCCAGAAGACTCATGACAAAGCATCACATGGAAGGAGAAGGAAACACTTTTCTGCATAAAAAATGGAATAGGAGACCAAAACCAAAACTAGATGCAAATATTAATGTTATAGTGACACAAGATGAAGATGTAACTGCCTTGCAATTCTCTATCAAACCCCATGTTGCTTAAGATATTTATTAAAGATTTAGTACAAGCAGTGAAGAAGCCCAACCTGCAGGAGGACCTGCTTGCCCTGTTTCTAAGTATCCCTGAGGACTGGAAGGAATTTCACAAAGACTTAATGTGTGTCCACAAAAGAAAGGGTCACAGCTTTTAGTAAGTTTTCTACAGCAACCTCCTTGTTAACTTAGAGCCCTCCGGTATGTATTTTGCTTTTGTCTTACTGCCTTGTTTAAGCCTGAGGTTACAGCACACTTAAAAACCAAAACAATCTCCCCCAGAAAAAACAACAGACCAACCAAAAAAGGAGATGGCAACATGGTATCGGAGCTGAGAAATGGGATAAGGCAGCTCATGCTGAGCACTCGGTAGCCATTGCCACACGGGTGTCAGCACCTGAGCCAGATGCTGGGGCTTGCTTGTTGGCCTTCTGTCTCGTTTTGCACATAGTTGTGTTGTAAACCTTATTGCTCTTCAAAAATGATAAACTGCTTTGTACAAAATATCTAAATAAAGCAACTCTTTTGTATCATGCAAGAAGAGACTAAAAGCCTGTTGTAGCAGAAAAAGCACTGGCTTGCTGCCCACACTCTGCCAGCCTTTTCTGAGAGACCCCTCTGTGACCAGGTGGTGCAGGTCTGCACCCTGGAAAAACTGCTGAGCTGCCCACCCCCGCCTTCCCCTTCCCTGAGCGAGGGTCCTGCTGATTTCCCCCCTTGTAACTGGAAACACATCCCACGTGGGAAAGAACCGCAGCCATGTACCAGATGTGTCTGGCTGTCTGGCAACAAGGACTGCTGCTGCATCCCCCCATCCCCAGACATCCAGCTATGACATGACCATGAAAATCAGCTGCCTGCCACACAGAAGGGCAGATATCCTTGCTAGATACGCTGCTGGTGATGTGGTAAGAGTGAGACTGGAGTGTGGGATCTCCCCAGGCCTCATTAATAAGTTATACATGCAAATAAGTCATACACAGAAAAATCCACACTGTATCCCTTTTACAAAAAGGGATATGTTATACATATGTGTGTGCCAAACGTACATGCTATGCTATAGCCATGTTTCCAACTGTCTCCTAGGATGTGACCCTGCATATCAGTTCTTAGCTAGGTACATGTTTTCAAAAACTTCTGCAAAGGATTGAAAATGCCTATATAAATAGAAATGCTGGCTGAATCAGAAAAATATGAGAGAAAACATCACAGCTATCTTTCATTGATGTACACAGGAAATGTGAATGGACATTTTACAGAAATTTTAAGCCTGCTTATATTTGTTATTAATATAAAGTAGACTCACTTCTAATTTATTGGCTTAACAGGACTAACACTGCTAAGGTCAAAGTCATCTTAAATGCTTTAAAATCTAGAATTGATGATTTTCTTACCTCATACATCAAAACTGCCTTTTAACTTCATTCATGGATAGCCCAAATACATAAAAACACAACAGAGGAAAAAAAAAAACAACCACAACTTTCTAGAAGAGCAAAATCTTCTGTCAAACTGAAACAAGTTCCCTCCTCCCTGGTACCATTAAAGCTCTCTGATTTATGGAAATGTTGTTCAGTTCATCTTCTTAGAAATTTATTGGATTGGAAAAATAAAAGGGTTGTTCATATTTTCAATGGAAAATGTTTATGACAACATGATTATGGAGAAAAAATGCAAGCAGACCAAAGTATAATAATAATGAACACTTTCAATTAATTTCAATAAATCAACATTTTCAAAATAAAATTTTCATTTTATTGATCTGAGTGATTTTTTTCTAATTTGCTTTCTGAAAAGCTCATATTAAAACAAGCGATCCTATTCACTAGCTCAGTAAACTCCTAGTGTTACTCACAGCAATGCAAGTTTGAACTCACTGAATTGGAATTTCAAGACTCATTCCCTGAGTTCATGTAGAGAATAAGCATGTCTGAGTAGGGTTGTGCTTTACCAGCCAAGCACACGCTTAGTTTTCACAGAATATATTCAGTGTGTATTTGTCTGGCAGAAGTTACTCAGCAATTTTGAGAAACTTGACCACAACGTGTTATCACCAGCGGAGATTTTTCTCCACTGAACATGCGAATGCAACTTTTTCTGAGAAAATGTGGTTTTGTTGCTTTCAGACACAATTTGAGGACAGATTGCTCATACGCTGACAATATGACCAAATATTGATGTTCGCATTATTTGGATAGCGATCCCATAACATACTGCATCTATCAAACAATTACCTTGTCACTAGCTCTTTAAAGTTTAGAAATATGTATATGCACAAGCAGCTTTGTTGATGTGTATCATTCCCCACACCAATAACTTACAGCTGGGAAACTAACAACCTAATTTGTACCTTGTTGGGCAACAAGATGTTCTGACAATTCACTGTGCAGAGGAAATCCAGACTTCTGAAAGAATTTTTTTGCCGATTCTCTGGGCTTCCAGTAGATTTTTATTGCACTCTAAACCAGGAATTGCATCCCCTAACCTATAGTGTTGAATTTATTCTCAATTTTGTTATTGACTTCAGCTGAAACAGGAATGAACTTCAATTCAGCACACAACTGCCTGCTTACGTCAGTCTCCAGCCCTAGCTGGCTGAAACCCTACGTATGCATAGGTAAAGTCCTGTCTTTACTCTGGCCCTAGTATTTCTAAACTGCATAGATTATTATAATGTTCAAAAAGGACTCAGGAAAAAGGCTTACATGTTCTAAAATAAATGGTTTTCTTTAGCTCCTAAGGAAATGGAGAAAAAAACCACACCCTCTTTTTGCCCTCTCTCTCTTTTTCTGGCACACATTTTGAACCAACCATTCTGTGTATATTCTGGTTGTTATTTTTCCCATGCATATTTGCATTCCTGGCACAGTCTAGAACCAGAAATCTCACAAGATTTCTTTACAGGACAGATGAAAATATCTTGACTATTAATTAAAAGAAAATTATCCACTGAAGAGCTAAAATCCCTAAATTTCTCACTTACTGTCGGTCAAAACCATTAATCTAAACTGTTAACATGTCCAAATGGAACCCCAAAGCTGTGTCATGGCAGGCAGCGAACGCTCTTCAAGGTTTTATACCACCACCCTGAGGACTGCAGTCGAGCCACAGTGGCGCTGGTACACCTTGGCAGCACCACAGACACAATTATGTCATTTCCATTCATAAACACCTTGGTTCCAACCCAAAGTGCTTAACTACGTGCTTATATCTAAGGATGTTTGTAGACCTTGTGAAGCCAATGCAATTATTGTAGAAATAATTCTACTGTGAGATTCATCCAATGCATGTCTATATTCTTCCCTTTACCTTCTCTAACCTAAAGGTCTAGACAGCTTATTCTTCCTGACATAGAAGGGCTAATTTTTTGCTATAGTCATATAGAAAATCTTTGTCATTATCACCACAATAAAGTAATTTAATAGATGAGCAAGAGAAATCCATTGATTGTGTGGAACTTATTCCTTCACTTCTACTCCTTCCTTTTTTAAATGACAACTGTTCGGAGCAAGGATCCTGCTGCTCAGTAACCTGTGAAGCAGCCAACTTGTCATTCTAGTAGTAACAATAACAGCCAAAATATTAGGAATCATATAATGTAATTTGCTATATTATGATGTGTTTGGATAGCAACTGTGAAGTTGCCATTTTTTACAGCCTTTCAGGATTTGTATAGAAAAAGCCACCATTTTACTGTATTCATTACCACACCAAGATCACCATTTTTCTAGTGACTTGCCCAAATTTTGATAGCAGAAAGAATGACACCCTCTTAAGTCTGCTATCTTATTTTTACAAAAGAGCATGAACGGGTTCCTAACATTGTAGTGATTTCACTAGATTGAATTTAGATGTGCTTTCAAACGCAAGCAGTTAAAAACTGCTCCACAGTCATCCCTGTCTCCAGTAGCTTGTTGGATTGCACTGGGAGATAACAGCTTGACATTCTTACTGATCTTGGCCAAATGCTGTTGGTACAGTGCTCAAGGTCATTCTCAGCTTACCTCTGCATGTGCTGGGTGATGTACAGCAGCACTCAGCTGTGCTGATGGGTTCATTGTTCTCTAAGGCAGTGACCAATGTTGAGCAGCTGGCTGAAAGGCTATTTGATCTTCCCACTGCTTTGCAGGCAATACCACACTGCTCAGGGAAGGAAAAAAAAAAAAAAAAAAAAAAAAAAAGCCCACTATTGAAAAGATTTATCAGCAAATGTAGTAGAGCCATGCTTGACCTCCATATCTTCTCTTGTTCCCCAAAGGCAGCACATGTAAGATATTTCCTGTCTTTCATGTTACTGACTGGAATGCATCATGAAGTCCAAATTTGCAACCTGCTGTCTGTTTTAGTCATTAGGCATGACTTCCTTTGTCTCTTGATGAGAGCTGCAGCCAAGTGTTCACTGTTGTAATGCATAATTTTTTCAGTATTCCCCCCCTCCCCTGAACAAACAAACAAAAAAACCCCAGCCAGGCTGAAAGTTGAAATTCACTCATCAGCCGAGGCTGCTCTGTCTTACAGAATCTTATTTCCACATCAGCACATCACGCTCTGCTCTAAATCACCAAAACATTAGTCACAGAGTAAATAGCCTACTGAATAATAAAAAGCCTCTACTAGATTTCAAAAGAGCTGATCAGCCCCAACGCTTATCCAACTGAGCACGAAAGTTGGAGTTTACTGGCTGCAACATGGTTCTACATTCACTGATCTGTCAATAACATTCATGCATTGTGATCTTTATATTATTTTTTTAAATCATGTCCACTCTGCAGAGACATCCTGCAAGTTATGAAATTAAGCTATTGTGTTATCTTCGCCAACTGCTGTATCTTGGAATATTGTTCACAAAACAGTTACTTGGTAACTCCGATCATCTTCAAAGTCAACTGAAGACAATTTATAAGGACGTTAAAGTATACATAGAGTGTAAAATACCACTCTGGTTATGTTTTGAGCCCCACAAGAGGTACACGAGTACTGGTTATGCCCTCCCTCCACTAATATTATATATATATTCAATAAATGTCTTTAAAATGAAACTCCTAGGATCCCTGATCATATTTATAAGTCTTCTGAAGCAGAGAAAAAAAGAACTAAAAACGGCACACATGCCAAACTGACACCTAATTTGAAAACTAGATTGGTGAGAGGTATCTCACCCTGACAGAAAGTGACCTGTGGGGCTGCTCTGCCATTCCAACAATAAAAGTTTATTCCATGAGCAGCAAAATTAGCAGCACTTGATTTCCTATCTGGTTTTGCCCTTTGTCCCCTAAATCTCCTTCCAGTGCAATAAGCCTGGCCATCTGCTCTTCCCCTACACCAGCCTGAGTTGTGGATACCTGCGGCAGTTAGTCTGGAGCTGGAGACATGGGCTGGCTCAGCAGCTCCTGTCAAACCCACAAGATAACTGATGGTTTCTGATGGTGCTTCTGTCAGTGTGGGCACCAACATGAATCTTCTCCTTCTACCCAGCTCCCAGTGCTCATAGACCTCCTAGGCAATGAAGGTGATTAAATCCCATCTCAAGTTTGGTTGAAATTGCTGAGCCGTTTTCAAGGTTATGAAGGGGAGACTGGCCAGCAGATTGGGAGGCGGACCGCAGAGGGCTGGTGTGCTAAGTTAACAAGCAGCCCATTCTTCTCATTCAGCACAAATATCCAAACCCTCACAATTAGAAATAAAACAGCCTTCGACTATGTTGCACTAACAGTTTGGCAGCTACTTTGTGAATTATGAAGCAATTTGATATTTTTTTGTATACTAATTTGACATCAGTCACTGCAAGCAAGTTGAAAAGACCTAAAGGTCAACTCATCTGTTCCTCTGCAAACACAATTGTGTCATTTTTCCACGTCCCAACTTGTAACTCAGACACAGGCTTTGTTGTAACGGTTTGGAATTTCAAGACAAAAAACTGACGGAATATCTGCCAGTTTTCTTGTTCAGTTAAAAATGTTGGTCTGAAGGGAGGAAAAACTGAATTCAGTTCTACAACAGCAGGAGTTTCAGTCTTCCCCTTTTAGGAAAAGTTGCAGGATCCCAGACATGAGCCACCTCTTTGGAAGAAAAGGATGGAATATTACAATATTATTTTGCCCAAGGACTTCACCAAGAGGTAGAAGGCTTTAACAGAAAGTGTCTGGTCTTGCCATGCATCTCTTGGGCTCACTGTTTCCAGCTTTTGCCTGACCATACCCATTTACTTTGAAAGCTGTGAGCTCTGGTGGAGTAGGGATGCTCAGGCAAGTTTATGCTGTTGTGTTCCCAGCTGTAGATAACACTATGCAGTTCAGTCCCTCAGCTGTAGACTGCAGGCTGATAGCCTAAATTATTCTGTTGGGAATTACTTTCCCTATAGCTTGAAGTAATTAATTGACTCTCATTACCTGTTTTAGTTCTGGATTTTCTCATTAATTTTAAACAGATACTAAACAGATCATTTTGGGGAAGCTTTCACAGTGAGAATTACCAACATCTTTAATGCAAGAAGATCCTGGCTAAGAGGCATTTTCCTCTAATTCAGTCCATTAAAAAATGTCTGAAAACAACCAATAGAACAATAAGATCTGCTTGACTGACAGCCAAGGCAGGCTATCTTACTAGCAAAAATTACTTAGCTACTTTATGATTCATGGAAACTTGTGTTCCCACCAGTGACACAAGTTAGTTATAAAGCTTTGTGTAAGGTTAATAAAACCCCCCAAATCCCCACACCCCCAAAACTTTAGCCTATATGGCAAATCATTGTCACCTTCCCATACTAGAAAGGATATTTCTGGTATATTAATGACAGAAGATCCAGAACGGGGAAGGTACATTGGAGACTGGGTATTTGGCTCTAGCATTGCCACCAGATGCATTTGTAGTGTCCCTTGGGCATTTATGTAACCTTGGTTTTTAATTGTGAAGTACAACCAGATCACGTATCCTTTTCTTTAATACCCTTTTCAGTGCCTGTGAATTATATCTCATTTTGGGTTATGACAAATGACAATTTCAATTTTACATTCAAATGGGATTTGAAATGCCACACAAGTTGTGTATTTAACACTTTACATCACCACATCTATTTTAAGTTAGCATCTATACACACTCCAGATAGTCCATTGAAGCCTCACTCACATTAAGCAGCAGTAAGTCCTGTTCACTGATACGAAGAATATAGCTTTTCTATACTTTGAGATGGATTGGCCAAATCCTCATATGTCAATTCTCGAGCACGGGCATTAGTCCCCTTTTTTGTCAGTTTAGATAAATTGACTGTACCATTCATAATTCTGATAATCACAGCCACATTACTCAACATACAGTTTGGAGAGTTTTCAAACTGCCATTATAAAATATCTTAAAGAGAAGGGACAGCCACTGTGTTTCAAAACTTCGCCTGCCCATTTTGACCATCTGTGTAAATCAGCAAACAAATTTCATAATCACTTGTAAGATACAACCCAAAACTTACAACTGTTACCTGACACATATCCAAAGAGCAGAGACAGGAATGCAACTTAACCCAGCAATATACAGGCCTCTTTAAAAACAGGCAGACCTACTTTGCTAATTAATGGGTAAGCACATGTTTTTCCAGATAAACAACATCTGATGGACAAGATGGATGACTGCAAAAAATAACCAACAGCAGTTTGACAAGAATGAATCAACACTGTCCATCAGAAGGGAGAGCAGGGAGTCAACAGAAGAGAAAATCTGTAGATGATAACCAGAAATGTTTTATGTATCTATTTATTTTATGTGTGCCCAACAGAGCGCACTGGCATAATTTTTCTGTAATTTTATTGAAAATCAAGATAAATTTAAAAATAAAAGTGAAATTGATTTATAGGAGCTTGGACATTAGTGAGAGGGTAGACTCAAAGATATTAGTACTAACCTGTGTATTTCAGGGAAACTTAGAGCCGAAGTAATGCCTATCTTCTATAAATTGCATAATTTACATGAATCACTCAGTGCCCACAGGATAAAGCAAATTTGATAAAGAAAAAAGTAGTCCTTATTTTCATCATTGAAAGGAATATGGCTGGGCTGAGGAAAAAATAAGACTGGCACATTAAAAATCACTGTTAGGAAAAGGACTACTGGTCTGATTGCAGCTCACATGTGATTCAGTCAACTGCCTGTAACCATGAGATTGGCACTGTTTAAATTCACAGCTTTTCAGAAGGATGAAGCTTACTACTCCCTATTCATCTTTGCTACCATCTAAAGAATTAAGGGAGTGGCTGGTGATGAAGAACAAATTAATCACGTTTATTGTGACAACCATGACTGTTATAAAACAGATACTCTTACAGCACATGCTAACCTCCCACACACTTTTTCTTTCTTTATTCAAAAGTTGTTGAACATTCAGTTCAGGTCCCCGGAGACACATGTCTAGAAAAGTGCTGATTCCAGGAATAAATCCATTTCAGGTACATGTAAGAGAAGTTGCTTGTAATACACTATTTGCAGTTATGTGTCTAGATGTACCGTTGTTCTCACATCTGAATAAAAGCAGTTATTTCTTAAAGAATGGCTTTGAACAGTCTTCAGGAACAACCAGCTGTGTGGAAAAATACCTAACCAAAAGATATTTATCTTTTATTTAGTTCAATATTTGATTCTTGTCTGAATATTTACTCTTTATGGTAGAGGTGGCTGAGGACAGGGAGCTATTAGGAAATTCCTAAACCAAGGTCAACTTAAGCACAGTCAATATGAAATTACTGTCAAAGCTAATATTCAAAGTTTTCAAATGGGCTGTGGAAAGACTGTGGAAGGCAGGCCTGTGGAATGACAAAAATGGGAAGGCTTCAAACTGGGGAGTTTGAACTGACACACAAACTCTTGTCCTGAAAACAACTCCATCCTTGACATAGTGAGGTGTTAACAACCTTTGTCCAAGAAGACATCAGTGGAAGAATGGCTGTAGCTGTCCCTTACCTTCCTGGCCCTACAGAGTGCAACGTGCACCCAAGCACAGGAGGGTTTGCTGCTGCACACCCCACCCAGCCTACGATCTTCCAATCTAGGCTAGAGAATCGCATTCCTATTGCATCACTGGTGCCCCACGGACACATCACAGCAACATCAACGTTCCTCAAGCAGAACCACCCCATCCTAGCTAAGCTAAAGGGCTACGCTATCATCTGGCACCACTCAATCTAGGCCGCAAAGAACAGTTACAGCCTAATTTTTCACTTTCCACACTCAGATCGTACTATATTTCTCCAAGGCTAAATAGCAAATAGCTGTTCTACCCACATGCCCTGCATATTCTGACATTTAGGAATGGTGACAATTTAATGCTGACTGTTGCAGTGGGTCATTTTGAAAAGATCTTCCATAGTCGCAACACGATGATGAAACTTATTTGTCTGCCCTTGTGCTTCAGTCATCACAGGCAGGTACATGAATACAAAGTTTGGGAGGGAGAGAGCAAAGTCAGTACAGAAAAAGAGGTGTTGTACGCTGGGCTGAGCTCGCGAGAGTAAATCACATCTAACTGATTACTGGCATCACACTTCATGGTCTCTGGCAGAAGTTTGTTGTGCCAGGTAGGTGTCAGGGCTCTGGATTCCTATATATTCTTATCCTGCCCTGTTGGTGAAATTGCTGAATCTCTTCTATAGTTAAAAATATAGCTTGGCTTGATCTGTTTCCACCCACCATTAACAAGATGCAGTCCTATGCTCACAAATTCCACTGTGAAGCAACAGGACAGCTACAATCTTGCTAAAAAATGCAAGGAGGGTAATGATGTCACTCTGTCATTCGCTCCTTTATAAATGTCAAAGGGCCAATGGCATTTTATGCATCAGAGTCCACCAACAGTAATGAAAATACAGCTTTCAGGCAAACTTCTGGGGGCGGGGGGGGCAGGGGGGAGAGAAAAAAAGCTTAATGAAGAAAGGACTCTCACCACTAAATGTTTTAGATGTACCTTGCTGCTGAAGACACTAGAGAGGACTCGGTCTGACAGACTATTGGAAAGCAATGAAGTTTCAAAGCAAGACAACAGAAGAAAAATGAGTCTCTAAATGTTAAAACTAAATTATTCTCCCTTGCGTGGAGAAAGGGAATCAGAGGCCTAAAGTAAATATTTGAGTCATCTGATCCACACGCTGTAGCCACAACTCATTAGGTATCTGCTAATTACAGCTCTGAAAGATGCCATGGAGTGACACAAGGCAGCCCTAGATGTATTTAGTTAGTTTTACAACTGAGGAGCCTAAGAAACCCTTGGGTTCTTTCCTACAGTCAACAGCTTCAGCAAAGAGCCTTTCCATTAATTACAACCACATCTTGTCCTTTTTTATATATGAGAAACACTACAGTCCTTATAAAAAACTATAAAACAGCCATTGTCATTTAGGGATGCTATTAATCAAGGCATTCTCATGTGTCTTCCCTTCACAGCTCCCTTGCCTAGATTTCAGCATAACAGCTCGTTGGTTTTTAACTAAAAGCAGAATGGCTGTGTGCAGGCATTGCAGAAGGCTCAGGATTTTGATTTCAGTGCAGGAAACGCTTAGCTGTGATCCCTCTTGCAAAGAGGAGACCCTGAAGTGTCTACCAACATTACCGGCACTGTAATGATCAATCTGACAGAAGATTGAAAATAGCTACTTCATTCTGAAAGTAACTTTCACGTTGTTGCTTCTCTCCTTCTCCGCTCCTGGAAAATCAGTGCAACAAGCAGGAAAGAAGCTGAATTCTTTTTGCACTATCCCAAACAGGTTATGTCTGGGATCCAGACGTGACATAAATGACAACCTAGAATACTTACACTCAAGATTAAGAAAATTTTTTTAACATTAAGGGTAAGCAGTTGCCTAATGAAGCTGAAGAGTTGTCCTTACTGGAGATATTTAAGGACAGTTTAGAGAAGCATCTATTAGGAATATTAGTATAAATATTCTACTTTGGGGCAGGAGCATGTATTAAATGGCATTCTAAGATCTTTTCTGGTTGCCTGACTCTACAACTCAGCAGCCTCCCTTCCCAGGTTACCCACCCTCTGTTTTAATAGCCTTCTGTATCATTTTTTAAATCTTTCACAGTTCTCCCAGGAACTCTGTGCAGATATACTTGCAGCCCCTGAGGAAGACTGAAATCTCAGTTACTTAGTAATAAAAAAGCAAAAAAAAAAAAAAAAAGGGGGGATTGTTATCTCATTGAGAAGTAAAAAACGAGGCAAAAGACACACATGATAAACGAAGATACCAGAACCACAGTAGTATGAGTTACAACAGCGATATAAATCCTGTTAACAGGTTGGCAGAAACCTGACTTTTTTTTCATTTCTCCATCAAACTATTATACACGCCTACTGGACTACAGAAGGAAGACTAGTTCTGCCTGTTTGAGTCCCAGCCAATTTAGGTGAGTTGCAAAGCTGCCCTCTGTTTGGGCCCATGTTGGACACCTTCACTGTACACCAGCTGATTTAGTCCTGCAGTAGATTAGCTTTGAAGCATCACTAGGTGAAGCGTTTTTCAAGGTGCTTAGAAAACAGTTAAGTGCTAGAGGATAACTTTTGGAGTGACTTATTTATCCACCCCACCTCCTCCCCCCCCGATAAATAGAATAGGAACTGTTTAGTTCAGATTCACTGCTTAAGGCTCCCAGTTTGTTAGAGAAGTCCTCTGAGCCTTGACTTCAGTAGCCCATAACCAGGTCACCAGTTATCATAGAAACACAGAGAAGAGAGCCAAAGGGGACCATGGTTAGTTGTTTCCCCTGCCCAAAAGATCCAGCACGCAGGAAGAGGACGGCCGAGTAGGACAAGCCAGCAATAGCATGGTTCTTCCATGTGGTTTTATGGAGCAGTTAACTTTTATTACCTGGTAATTATGGAGTAAGACTTCAGACAAGCTGACTCTACATCCCACATGGCAACAGACTTGTGTGGGCAGTCAGCTCACAAAAATCATGCTGCAAGACTAATGTTTCAGAGGGGAAAGTCAGTGTATTAGGAAAGCCAAGTTCAAGAATATAGTTTAGCCATACTTTAATACTACCATTAAAGAATATAAATACCAACTCTCAAGTTAAAAAAAAAACAAAAACAAAAACAAACTTGCAAAAAAGAAGCCAAAGAATAGGAAGAAGTCACCAGGTAAAGGCTGCAAAGACAAAAAGTACAAAATACCTTAAGAATAAAAAAATGCTGGAGGGCAGGTGAGCTCGGATCAGATGACAAAAATATGTCCATGAACAGAAATGCAAAGAGCTTTAGAGTTGAGGTGGGAAGGTTAAGACCCATGCTGCAGAACAGACACTCGCTTATAATAAAACCACTAAAGTTGGTATAACAAGAAGAGGGAAGAGATGGCCTTAGAAGAGGAAAAAAGAAGAAATACTGAACATGCACATTTTTCAAAGCAGAAGCAGCATAATCCAGGGGTACAACAGCTGTTGCTTTAAAGCATTGGGTATTATTACCAAGGAAGTTTGATATTTTTTTCTTCTTTACTGTTCACTACTATGGTACTATTTCTTCATGTAGTCAACAATGTGAAATATGTGTGAGCAGAACATATTAATACTTGTAAGATCAGTACTAGCATTCTTCTCTGTAGAGGCACTGAATATTTTTTAAATGAATGCTTTGTTGAACCTCATACTGCTTTCTGCAAACTGATCCCATTTAACTAGTTTTGATCCTGTATACCTGTTTTAAACTTTATTTAAACATTAAACCTAAAAAGATATCAAACAATCCTAAACCATGTGATAAACAGATGCCAAAGTCATATAATTCCTGATCTCTTCTGTTCATTCTTTGCAATAAAAAGCAAAAACTACGGTTGATTTACTGTGCACTCAAACATTGGGAGAATCCAAGAACATGTGGGATCAGTTTAGGTCAGGATCAAAACCCCATAATTTAGCTGAGAGCAGCTTCCAAACTAAGCTCATATTCTTTCAGACTGTATTTATAGTGCAGTTACTATGTTCCAGTATATCATTAAATGTCCTAAGAACTAAACCAACCCTATTCTTTATTGGGAAGGTTTTTTCCCCTTAAGTTAGAAATACCCATGCCAGTATAATTCTGCATGAATCGGCAACACTCACAGTATTTGGTCCCCATCCGATCTCCAGATCTGGTGGCTGCTAAGCTGTCTACAGACTTTTCTTGTTGCTGGTAAGAGATCACAGTCTCCTGTTCTCAATTTCTAACGTCCACCTCAGCCTGGCTACAACCACTGCTCCCCCTGACCAGTTTGAAGCAGGAAGTAGATTCGGTAAAAAAGCAGAAGAGACTTGGGATGAAAGTGTCTGGTTCCACCAGGAGTACAGCAGCCTCAAGTAGGCTGTTGAGAAGAGAGAGGGATAAACTACAAAAGCAGCAAACAAAGAAAGAAAAAAAGAAAACAAAAAAACCCAAAAAGCTAAACAAAGAAGCCTTGAACCATTCATGCTGTTGTTAGACCTACTGCCCAGAATGCAGGACGGGGAGCGAGAGGACCGACTCTGATTTCCACCGCTATGTTTGTGATATAAAACTCTCTCTCATGGCCTGCTCTGCCTGTATGATACAGATAATGATGCAATTTTCAAATATTCTGGTTTCTATACTCTGTGCTCAGCCACGTGGTGTGGTTTGAAAGTATGATTATTTCCAATCCTGCTGCATTAAAGCAGCAAACTGAGAAGAGTGTTGTGCAGGAGACAAATTGGACATGCATCAGAGATCTTAGTTTAACATACTTATTAGAGGAATGGTGCTTTTTGACGAATGTTCAGAGCCAAAAAACTTATTCTTATCACACAGAAGTTTCTGTCTGTAGAGAAAGGCATAGCAAGAGTAATGCTGACTGGAAAAGCAGCCAGCTGACTCGGTATCTCTCTCAAACAACACTGGGACATGCTGAGCTCAGGAAGCAGTGGAAGAATGAGCAAAATCATGTCACAGACTAAATTAAGAGACACTTCTGCTTTGCAAAGTCTACAGCTGTTGCAACACCACAAGCTTATTTGAAACAAAAAACATGAGCTAAAAATGAGCTATTGGAAGATATTTATTTTTTCTTTCTTTTTTCCCTTTTACCACTTCAATGTGTGGAGAAGATATAGTCTGTGTATTAAATGGTTTCCTAAGAAGAAAATGAAAGAGACAGGAATAAATACCCTGGGATTTATGCAGCCAGTGCACATTCAGTGGCAGGAAACTTTGCCAGGTTGTTATATGCACTCATGAAATGGTCTCTAACGTCTGACTGGAAAGCACTGCAACATTCAGTGGCATGTACTGAAAGGCAGCCAACATGGCCAGCATCTTGGGTGCTTCTACAACTATAACTAGCTTTATCAAACTTTAACTAGTGATGTCAATATATTTTTAGCTTGTAGTCATGAAATGGGCAATAAACATACAAGTTTGCTACTTCATAATAACATATGTTTGGTCTCAAGAGGTTAAGTACTCATCTGTATCCAAATTGTTTAAAAGCTACAAAAAAGAATAATAAAAAAAATACCTTTCTTCCTGTCCATGCTTTTGAAGCATGTCAGCCTGCACGCAAATTATGGCTTTGCAGGACTTCTTATCTCTCTGATATTTCTTCACGACATAATGGCTTCAATGTAGACCTGCAAGGTAAACCACAGTTTTAAGCATGCATAACAATACTGAGCCTTCAATCAATATGGATTTGTTGACAGGAGGAGAAAAAGCTTTGACACACAGATAACATTTTGGCTGAAAAGAAGTTCAGACTGCTGTAGCACAGACAGCAAAGGGCCTGCAAGCTTTTTGCTTTCCTGAAACAAGCAGAAATAAGGACTAGATTTTTAACTCCACTTTCAAAAGTCTGACTTCAGACCCAATAAAAACAATTACAATTGAAATTATTCTGCGAAGACAGAAGTCAAGCACAAATCTCTCACCTGATACCAATTAAAAGAAGGAACTGTGTAAGTCTTCTGATAGCCTACTACAGTCTTAGTGACATTCATAACATCAGCAGGTACTTTTGTGAATGTGGCTTTTCAATCTTAGCATCGAGAAAACCAATAAATTAAATAAGCTAAATCTGCCAGTGATCCTATAGCACTTCTTTTTCTTAAAGCAGCCAGAAAAGCAAAAAAAAAAACCAAACCCCAAAACCAAACCCCAAACTCCCAACCATTTCACTACTGAGCTATAATATATTAAATCATAGATATGAATAAACAACATCATGCTGCTGGGAAAAAATGGAAAACCATTCTGGGAAAAATAAACAGAAGTATCATCTGCAAAACACATGGCGTAACGCTTACATTTGGCTTGGTGGTGGGAAGCAGGCAGCTCAGCTGTGGGCACCATCATCCCAGGAGGATGTGGACAGAATGGAAAAAACCTGGAGAACAGAATGATGAGGGGTATGTGGAAGGCCGCTTATTAGAAAAGGCTGAAGAATTAGGGCTGCTTGTTCCGAGGAGCAGGGAAGCAGCCCTCTTTGCAGCTGTCTTTGGACATGTGAAGAGCAGTTAGGAAGAAGGGAATAGTTTCCTCCACACTCCCCAGCCCCTTGGACAGCATTAAGCTCACTGAAGAGCGTGGAGTGCCAGAGACAAGACTGAAGCAAGCATCCCTGCTGTGACTTTTAGTGTACCAGGAATTATAAGTTTGTGCAATACAATTTGGCTACTTTCTGAAAAATTCATCACGATCTTGCTAGCTGATGCATTCCTTGTACACATGTAAGTGTTTGCTCTGAAGTTGTCTTCCCCCATCACCAAAGCAAGAGTGCTCAGCATTTCCTTCTGGTGTCCACCTGGCCCTTCGTTTCAAGCTGCTCCGCTTTGATCTTCCTCCTTTCTATTTACTGTTATTAGCTCATTAGTGGTTTGCCTGTCTTTTTCCCAAGCCTGCTCCTCTGGCTGTTGGGAAACGTGCTGGGTTCCCTTTGCTGACTCAGAATCACACTGCACTCCTCCACTAAGAGCAGCTAAAGAAACAGGAGTGATCCGGTAGTTTCCACGGGCTGACCAGGTTTCACAAAAGATGTGCTGCAAATTAAACAAACAATTCAGTTAAAATCATTTATGACGGACAGAGCTACCACTGATAGATCACCTGCTCTGGAAAAACGGGGGAAATATGTTGAATATGACTGGAAAGTATCTAGAGCTCATTTAAATACAAAGCAGCAAAATGCAAAAGTCAAGATACTCAGGAACAAATAAAGATGTGCACATTTAGTGTCTGTCTGCTACTTACCCCAGCAGAGGCTAAATCTAGAGGGCAAGTAAGAAACAGATGAATGGCATTTTTGACAAGCACTAACTTAATCATCCTGCATAGCACATTCAGGGTCTCAGATCTATGGAGATCATGACAAATCCATTTAGATGCAGTAAGTTTGTTCCTCTCACAGGATAAGGACCTAACCAAAAAACTAAGGTGCCAGATAATCCAGGAAAAATTACAAAACAAAGTGCTATTTGTGCTTGGTGCCCTCAATCCAGTGTCTTCTGTGAGAGCATCATGTCCTGGAAGACATTTCTACAGCTCTCTGGTATTTCAGTTATCTTTCCAACACCACAAGCCATTTACAGATAAAGGCGAAAAGGTAAAAGAAGAGCTGCTACCATAAACAGAAGAAACACAGGTATTTGAGTTAACTGAAAACAAGCTATTCAGAAAGATCCTGACACTCCTACTTCAGCTACCCAGCTGCAGATTTTGGGCATATTCACAGTACAATTAAACCATCCCAAGCAGCTAAGTATTTTTTCCCATTATACACTGTGGTCCATGTCAGATAGTGTAGGGACAATTAAGGCGCATTCCTTTTTTCCTCAATGAACTTGAATTTCAAAAGCACTTAAATGCATATGTACAATTTCATCTTTATTTATATTACAAATTTTTGCTGTAGTAAGAAGGCTTACTAAAACTCAAATACAAAAATTCAAATATCATTTCTCCCTATTTGTTTTCAAGTTCCATTTTCATATTGCACTCCTTGTCCACCCATGGGAGGCCAGTGGTTCCTCGCCACCCCAGATGGCTAAAACACAAAGTCCTCCAGATCACGCATCCACAAACTACTTTTGTTGAAAAAATTGCTGTGTCTTCTGCCAAGAAAAGGTTTGTGTTGGACCTGATGGGAACAGGTCTCAGAATTATGAAACCAGCGCCTAATGCAAGGAGATAATTCATACAGCTAGATACATCCCCCACAGAAAATCAGGACACAATAGCTGTACCTCAGGACTATTAATACATACAATTATTAAATCTCTGTTAAAACTTTAATAATCAATTGAAGACTAATAATATAGCCCATTAGAATTAAAGGCAGATAGTGAATTCATTCCCTTTCTCCCTACAAGCCCTATTAATGTTGGGCTATATTAAATCTGTGTTTTAATTTTAAGGCTCTGAACATTTGTAAACAGTTCTAAACAATAAACTGAAACTGCAAAGTATTGGCTGACAAACCCAGCTCTGCAACACCCTACATAGGCTGTGGTTCAACCAATCAGCTGAGGCTAAGCTGAATAAGATCAGTGAGTATGTGCAGAATCCAGCAGGTACCATCCACATCCTGCTTAATAATGCAAAAAGTCACTTGGAGGAAACACTCACTCAGGACCAGGTATATCCCAGCCGATCTGCTTCTGAAATCAATTCTGCCAAGCTATGTCTTGAGTTTTGGTTTGTTGGGTTTTTTTTTTTTAGCCTGGAGCTGAACAGGCAAACCAAGCCAACACGCTTAACCAAGCAACAGTGACCTGCTGATTGAGAACAGTGGTGTAGAAGAGATCAAAGGAAAAGTGACTTCAGCAGTAGTTCACACTCCCTTGCCCAACAGTGGAAAAGACCCGGAGGGGCTGCCTGACCCAACCTGGTTCAGCCATTTATACTGCCAGTACTCAGGAGCTACAGGCCAACTAATATCTTTGCTTCACATTCCTTGGCCTTTTAAAGATCAGTAACAATGCGAAATCCACCCACCTTTCTATCTGTTGTAAGCTAAAAGAATTGCTGCCACTCGATAAAGCTCTTCTCTGACTACATTGTCGTGTTTTTTCCCCAGCGTAAGTTGAGAGATTCTCAATATGAATTCCTTGAGAAAAAGACTTTATCTGCCTCCTCCTCCCCCCAAACACAATATGAAAGTGCTTTAGGCATTATTCTCCAAATAATAGCTTTTGGTAGCAAATGAAAGCATTTCCTTTTTGTGTGAAAGCACAGCAGTGCTATCCTTAAAGAACTATCTCTTTAATATTTTTTAAAGTAACAAGTTTGCATTTAAATGTTACTCTACAAAGTTAAAATGTTTCCAAGCACCACTAGTCACTTGAGGCAGCACCATTCCCATTTGAAATTTTGGGGAAACAGAAGAAGAGAGTGGGCAAGAAGATAAAAAGAAAAATCTTTTTCAGAGTTACGTGTTGATAAATCCAAAAATGGAAACTTTTTTCAAACAACTTTTCTACGTGCAAGTATCCCAGTTTCCCAGCAACTCTGTTAGTGACATAACGTTAACTTTCTGGGAAAGTAGCTCTGCGCTGTGTTCTCTGGACAAGAAGCTAAGAGCTTTCTTGGAGTCTATTCATAACCCTGCATTTGCATTTGATAAATTGCTTCATTGTTATAGTAATCCCCCTTTAACATGATGATTAATTATTCTTGTTTTACACCAAAACAATATTTGTTTTAATGCTAATCTTTCAGCATTTTCTGTATCATTAGACCAGAAGCTCAGTCAAAGTTTTTCAAAACTTCCAGAAAGTTGTTTAGGTATTTTCCTCTAATAAAAACCATTTTACATAGGCTAAGTTTCTTGTACATTTTATATACGACTGGCGCTAATTTTTACAGTATGATTTTAATAGCTTTTAAACAAAATATTTAATTATCTAGACCACTATTTAAAGCTAAAAGAAAGTGAATTATAACATTGTTGTATCCATAACAACAAATAAAAAATTTTGCCCATGTGTTTTCAATTTATGTACCAAATATTTGTCAATTCCTGAACTGCATTCACAATTTCTTGAAAGGCAGGCACAGCATCCAAGTTTCTTCTAATTTATGCAGTCGTAATTTTTTTTTTGACATAATGGAGTTATTCATACCAGAGTGAGCAGGGCCACACTCTGAGCAAGTTGGATCTTAAAAATACATATTCCAACCCAGCTAATGTCGAGGTGAGTGCTTCTTTAAAACTTTTTAATAGAAATTCATCCAGGCAAGCCCTCTGTCACAGCTTCATCAGCCTTTTTGGGACAGCAGAGAAAGACTCCTCCAGGACATTTTGAGCTACCCAGCCAAGCGAGGTGAGCAATCAAGTGGAGATCTGGTTTCTGCCACCACCCAGCATGCAATGACTAACACCCACGTTTGCAAAGGTTTCATCACTGCACTTCTGGTGAGGAGCACAACACAGCCCAGCCCTGTGTGATGCTGGGGTATTTAATAAAGTGCCGCCTCCTATCCCCTCCTTTGCAGACCTGTCCGGGCAACACCTCAGGTACTGCCATATACAGCAACGAGCATCCACCTGCAGCTTGAGAAACACCCAGCTCACACATGCTTCTGCTCCTCTGCATCCTTTGCTACTTAAAATTCATTCAGCTTTTCCCCAAGAAGTCTGTAAATTTTTTCTCCACTTAACCTTAAATTGCCTTTCTTCCCTGCTCACAACTTGAGCTGAACTGAAAAAAAAAATCAGCTTGGCTTGTCTTGGGAGCATCGAGAAATAAAACCAGCTTTGAAACAACTGCAAAATGGCAAAAGTAGGTCTCAGTGGGACTTCTAATGTGCTGTGAATTATACTCACGCTTAATTAAATTAGCTTGATGAATCGGGCCCTAAATTTAAGTGAGAGATACTCCTCGATGTTTATTTGGCTCCGATAATTAAAGAAAGTAACAAAATGAGGTTTTAGAGCTAATGTAAATGAAAGTTTTAGTAATTAAATATTTCTTTATTCAAGTACCTGGTGTTTACTACAGCAAATGTAGTAATAGGTGAACAAAATTATTCAGTTGCTATCCTCTGCTACAGAAACCAAATGGGGAAATTCTTAAGAACCAATCCTACCTCATCCTGATCCATTTGGAAATATTTTCTTCTAAGCCATTAAATGGCCTTTTGCATCTCCTTTGTACCCCCCAGTTCTGGGTTCTGTCTGAAGCCAACAAGCGGGAGCATGAGCTATTTACTGACTTACATTAAGCTTGGAAAAATGGGAGAGACTTTGAAAAGGCTGGTTTCTTCTGGAGAAGGGGATGAAATTTCATACTGGGTCTTATTGAAACCAGTTCACATATCCCAGGCCTTTCCTCTCACTACCCCATCTCTCCCCCACCCCCATAATTTGCCCATTTATGCATCAAATCTGGTAAAATAAATCAGACTCCCCGAAGACGTAGAACCCGTTTCTACTCCGTCACATGAGGGCAACTCCACCCGAGGCTGTGAAATGGCATTAGGGTAGTGGAGAATATGCTTCGCATATTCTTGAATTAAACTGGAATTAAATATAAAGAACCCTGAACAGAGTTTCTTTTTGCAGCGCTAATAAAATCTGCATTCTTGGCAACAGCGACCAAAAGCTGGCTGATGCACTGAAACAGAAACCCTTCCTCTGGCTGGTGTCGCCCCTTTCCTTCCCAGGGCTGCCAAGAACCACAGGTCGCTGCTGGAAGGGAACACCCATCGCGACGGGGCAGCCCCGCTCCTCCCTCCTGCCCTGCATGGCTGGAGCTGCCCCTGCCACCGCCGTGCCTGGTCCTCCTCACCCTCCTCAGCCAGCACAAGTCTCGCCGTGAGATGGGTGCCACAGGCAGACGTGGCTCCCACTTGCTGCTTCAGGCTCTCCAGCTCATAAACCCAGCACCTAACCGCTGTACATTTAGCTAAAGTGAGTTTTTGAGAGTGCTGAGCACTTAGGGATCCTATCCTACACCCAAAACTGGTTGGGGTTAACAAGCCAAGGGTCCAGCCTCGCTTGACCATGCAGCCACTTTGGCTTGCAGAAAGCTCTGGCTCAACCTCTCCACAGTGGCGGCTGGGGGAAATGTCATTCCTGCCTCCACCTGAATTAACCTCTGGCTGAAAAACATCAAGGAGAAAGACTCCCCTGCTCCCATTTTATTTGCCTTTTACTCTCAAGAGCATAATGAAGCACGCTTTCTTTCTGCCTCTCTCAGTTTAGGGTCCCACCAGAATGATTATTAGCTTAGGGATACTAATTCTTCTGCCTATGTCCTCAGCTGATGGAAAAAATGTATTTGAACACAAATGAGTGAATGGGGACAAAAAAATACCAGTACAATTTTGAAGTTTTCAAGGTTATTGTTTTGATGTATAGTTTAAGTTTCCAATAAACGCTTCTGTAAGTTTAGATCAAATTGAAAATGTGATAAACTAAGCTCTGTGCTTTGCTGGAATAACCAAAGTTGATTGACCACACTCATTTTTACTGAAGGAGACTTTGACTCAGCTGGTTCAGTAGCTTTCCTATACCAGGTTCTCTTTAATGTTTCTTTGTTGTCACCTGCATTTATCATCCACTACATATATGTATTTCTGCAATCCATCTTTTTACAATGGCACCTTGTACATCATTTTTAGCGAGATCCAGTGAGGATCCCCATAAAGACTGGCTTTAAAAAGCAGCCTCTGGTCTCCCACAGGACACAAAGAGGAATGACAAACCATTCAAAGGAAATCTTGAAACTCTGCAGCAGCAAGTCATGAAAGGGAAAAGTACCTGATGATTTGAAGGGCTTCTCTAATCTTCCTGCAACATGGCATCAGCCATCAGACAACTTGCTGGGAGCTCATCAGTCCCCCGGATGAACCATTACTCACAGTACTATACTGTTACAGTCTTCCTACAAGCATCAGAGGCAATGTCAGTAAATAAACTATGGAAGCCAAGAAATACAGAATTCTTTCAAATTAGTATCCCTTCAAGATCAAGGAGGAGAAACATTGCCACAGAGGGATCATTGTCTATTGTACCTTACCTTTACAAAAATTTTATTGGAAAAAGCACAGATGTTGAACAGAAAGTTAAAAGCAAAAAAAGGGGACTCAAGGACTGTTTTATCTAGATTGCTATTTCTTGTATTCTGCTGTCAAGTCTCTCATCAGTATCTGGAAACTTTCTAAAATTATAAGAGTGCTCTAACACCTCCTACTAAACTTGAACTCTTTTCAGCTTGCAAACAACTCTGAAGGGCCGTACCTGCCTTGTTTCTTCCTATCTCAAGGAAAACTTATTGAATACTTGGCCTTTCAATCACACTGAAATGCTGGCATCTTGGACAGAGACTCTCAGGATTATTTTGCTCAGCTGATACACTAATTTCTCTTCTTTTCCCATCTGTAGACAAAGATGCTCCCCTTTTTTCCCCAAGCAAGGAAAGCCGATTACCTTCCATGTTTAAATCACAGGTTCCAGAAAGACAATTCAGGCGGTGAGCATGAACAGTGCCTGGCAAATGGCATTCTCAATTTCTGTAAAGACTCTTCACTGTTGCTATAGGCAAATGCTTCTACTTTAGAAGCACTCTAAAAGTGACACAGCACTCTCTCTGCCCTAAGCAGGTCTGCTGGTCCCAAAGGCTTGGGGAAGAGGGGCTGGAAAGCTGCCCAGCAGAAAAAGACCTGGGGGTGCTGGTCAACAGCCGGCTGAATATGAGCCAGCAGTGTGCCCAGGTAGCCAAGAAGGCCAACGGCATCCTGGCCTGTATCAGAAATAGTGTGGCCAGCAGGAGCAGGGAAGTGATCGTCCCCCTGTACTTGGCACTGGTGAGGCCGCACCTCGAGTCCTGTGTTCAGTTTTGGGCCCCTCACTACAGGAAAGACATTGAGGTGCTGGAGCGTGTCCAGAGAAGGGCAACGAAGCTGGTGAGGGGTCTAGAGCACAAGACTTGTAAGGTGCGGCTGATGGAACTGGGGTTGTTTAGTCTGGAGAAAAGGAGGCTGAGGGGAGACCTTATTGCTCTCTACAACTGCCTGAAAGGAGGTTGTAGTGGGGTGGGTACTGGTCTTCTCTATCAAGTAACTAGTGATAGGACAAGAGGAAATGGCCTCAAGTTGCACCAGGGGAGGTTTAGATTGGATATTAGGGAAAATGTCTTTACTGAGAGGGTTGTCAGGCATTGGAACAGGCTGCCCAGGGAAGTGGTGGTGTCATCATTCCTGGAGGTATTCAAAAAACATGTAGACAAGGCATTTCAGGACATGGTTTAGTGGACATGGTGGTGTTGGGTTGACGGTTGGGCTCGATGATCTTGAAGGTCTTTTCCAACCTAAACGATTCTATGATTCTATAAGATGACCTACAGAGCCCTCCTGAGCTCCGGTGAGGTGTGTATGAGGTGCTCTCCGCCCACAGGAGAGCAATGCCTTCATGCAGAATAGAAACTCCAGAGATGTAGGAAACTTGCACTCCAAGCAAGAGGGCAGCTGGCAGATGAGCTCGTGGTGTAACACTGGCTTCTGTTCTACCACTTTTAGTCCCCGGTGTCCAAAGCCCTTGCCTGGATTAGCCCTTAGTCTCCCAAACTGGTAAGTGAACCCACTCAGGAGTAAATCCACTCAGCTGAGCAGTCTATTTTCAACTCCAGGATAAAAATCTATCTTCAGGTGACATAACTAAGTTGACAATCATCTTTCTAAATGACAAATGTCCTTTCTTTTCCTTGAAGGAAACACAAGTATTCTGTTACACACAGAAAAAGCGCATGATCTGTTACATCAATGGATTTAATCCCCAGCCCTCTGAACCCTCCTCTTTAGGAGTTTTCCCTATCAACTGACATTACACATTTAAGAAAAAAACCAAAACAGACCTCCTGTCAGAAGTATGCTTTTGTTGCACGTAACATCAAAGACTTCTGTAAACAAAACATTGCAAAGGACCACCCATGGGTCTGATCAGCTACTTCTTTTTTACCAAGTACTTTATCAGTGTGTCTGTTCAGATGCCGCACAATTGCACCAGATATTGCCATTCGTATTTTAGACAACTGCATGCTGAGAAATGAGTGCAGGAAATGGACTTAACCGAGACCACTAAACATTTATCTTAATACTAGTCTGGTAGATCATCATGTATATTTAAAGCAGCGTAACAGTTTACAGTTGAAAAAAAACCAACTGCATATAAAATTTTCTTTTTTCTGCCTCAGAAGTAACAGGTTCCATCTCCTCATAGAGGTAGACTTTTCATTAATATTTTGGAGAAGTTTTCAGTTATTTTTGAATTCACATGTATACAGAAAAATATTCATTATCTTTGTTATTTTAACCTTGTCACCATGACAGGCATGGGAAAATAAATACAGAAATAATGAGGACTACTAAGGTGCTGTACGTGTCCGTAACTTGGGACAAGCTCATCATGACTTACTCATATCAGGGGACTCTGATAATCACTGTGCTTGTACGACCCAGTGCTTTTGATTTCTCAGCAGCAAACAGAAAGGTTAAACACTCAAACCCATACAATTATGACAAAACAAAGTGCTCTCCTTCCATCCCTCATTTCATCAACACCATTTCTCTAACAGTAGTGCTGATATTCTGTTGCAAATGCCTCAGTATTTGGATGCAAGGTGGAGACTGTATTCACAGAATAGTAGAAAAGAGCTTACCCAACATTTGCAGTTCAGGACTGTTGCATGTGGTACTTTCTTCAGTGCTACAATGTGTGCAATGTACTGGAGGGTTTATCAGTTCACATCAATTCCTACTTCCCTTGGAAAATTACTACACTGGCTAATAAGCCTTACTGTTAGGAGGCTGTATGAACTTATAAATGGCATTATTTTAAAATGTCTGTTTAGCTTGTGCATCTGTTTGAACACTTTTATGTTTGCTACCCACTTTAGGCATGTGAATTATACCTTAATTCAGATAGAAGTAGCTGGTATGATCAATACACATGCTTTTCTCCCACACCTACTGGAGAAAACATGTTCTGGTCTACAAAAATATGCTGCCTGAGGTCAGGGTCAAAGAATTGTATCCAGGAATATTTATGTGAGCCCAAGAATACTAAACTTGACTACTCACTATGAGATATTATGAGTTATACAAATTAACATGGGTCACAAATCTGCCAAAACCTTAAGAAACTCCATTTATATGCATTATAAAATCCTTCCAGAGTCTTGTGGAAAAAATTACTTTTCCTGCAAAAAAAGGTATCTGTAAAACACAACCTTTTTGTGAATCCTACTTGCCAGCTACATCAAAGCCCGCCAATGATATTACTCTAACTGCAAAAGTTATGCTCTTGGAGGTCAATCTCCTAACAAAGCTGAAATCAGAAAAATAAATCACTCCATCTAAAGAAGAAAGAAAAGTTGTAGATTTTGCTTTGAAATCTATTCCCCTGATCTTCCATGTTCATTTCTCTATATATGCTCCCGTGTGAATGCAGCTTTCTTGCAAGTCAATGAGAAAAATGGCACAGTCATCCAGAAAAATGTTCCCCAAAGGCTCCCTTGTTGTGTGCAAGAGCATTAATAATGAGTTATCTCTACTGGAAGCATTTCAACGTAACACACCCTAATGTCACTCTTGCTGTTTTTTTTTTTGTTTTGGTTCGGTTTTTGTAGCCACATAACTCTGGATCACCATTATATTGGTGAATTGCATACAGGAAAAAAGAAACATAATCTTTCTCCAGTGTTATAATGGAGAATTAATTAACTCACATCTTCCCCTATTTCCCTTGGAAAACTATTATGCTGGCTAATAAACCTTACAGTTATAAGGTTTTTATGAACTTACAAACCCTGCAGTATTTTAAAGTGCATGTGTGGTTTGCTCAGCTGTTTGAACGCTTCTCACCTTAGTCACCCTTTCTCCCTGTGAACTCACACCCCAGAATAGCTTTGCATCAATGAAAAATAACTGTGTGATTGAAAGTGTATGAAACTCATGCACATTTATTCCTTCCATGACTAATTAAAGCATTTGGGGATTTTTTTTCCTTTTCTCCTAAATGGAGCTATGTTGCCAGAGGCTGAGAGCTGGGGAGTTTCGTGTTTAACATGCTCTGGATTTATTATCTGATCTTCAGGTGAACCACTTAAACCCCTAGTGATTTAATTTTACCAACTGTAAAACAGAAGTAAAGATCATCACCTACCTTAAGGTGTCTCCAGACATTCCAGTGAAAATGCCATCTACAGTCATGCCGATGGTATTCACTGAATCTGTTGTACAGTATGATCAAGTTAGTTCTTCCAGCTTCCCACAGTTCTTGCCATTACGATAGTAGAGAATGCAGACCACATGTCTTTTAACACGAACATGGAGGTGCCATGTGAACAACCTCGGTGCTATGCTGCCCAGAGAAGCTTAGCGTAATTGTCACTTTTCTTCAGGAAATCTGTTTTGGAATACCAATTTTTATATAAGACATTAACAGTTGAACAAGAAGCAAAGGATTTTTTCCTATCAGCTATGAAGAATCCACTCAGTGCTAAAGGGTAAATAAAAGAAAGTAGTGAAGGAAATAGAGCACCTAGTTTGTTTCTCTCTCAGCACCAGATTTTTGTTGCACAACACAAAATATTCTTAAAAGAGCCTCTTTAAGGAACAACCTGCCATCTAACTGCTAAATGGTTTCTGAATTAACATCCATGAAGCATTTTGCTCATACATGACTGCCTTAACATGCTGACAACCCTACCTTATTTCTACCCCCTAAAAAGACTTATAAATAAAATGCATCAAGTATTTTCCAAAATATTGCAAATAAACACTGCACCAATTTCAGTAGGGACCTTGCAGAATAGTAAAAAAAAAGAAGAAGCCTAAATAAATATTTCTAAATAAAAAGGGAACCGATCCACATAACAGCTTGCGTTATTTATCCTTTTCCATCTGAAAATACCTGAGAATACTGATCGAGACCATGGTGCCATAAGAACAAGTAAGAGCTGTAAGGCGTCATCCTGTGATTTTTTAGAATGGAATTTCTCTCTTGAGCTGATAATGTGGTCCTCTTGGACACATAGTCAATAGGTATAAATTTCCCAGAAAATATGTTTTTATTTCACGAATCATCTCCCTAACCAGTGTGAACGCAATGCCTGGCACTATGCATTTTTGAAATGCAGGACTGGTTTTAGTACTACAGATGTATCTAAAAATGATGCAAAGCAGGAACAACATGAAATTCATTCTCGCTGATACATGGGTATTTCTGAATGCTAGAAAACAAACCAATTACCAGCACATTTGGGGACTTAAGCTTGAAAACATCTGGAATGCCAACTGAACAAGTCCAGCTGCATCACTTATCTTGTATTTAATGCAGAGAAATGCACTGTGCAATGTTTTTTCTCTGGCATTTACTCCAGGCAAAATTTTTTTTCTTCTTTATTTTTCAAATCAGGATTAAAAAAACAAAAAACAAAAAAACCCCAAAACCCAAAGTACACACACCCCCCCCCAGCAGATACTCACCATTATTACTTCTTTCGACAATGAAAGTAATAATGAGAAGTGCCATTAAAAGAATCTTTAAGTGCCTCTCAAAATCAGGTAATGTTATATGCCAATCTGTGGAAGACCTCGCAGATCAATGTTAGGAGTGTATCTCTGTAACATACCCAAGCTTTTCACCTTTGGGAGATAGCTAGAATATGGACATTTATATCATGGCATTTCAGAAACTACAGAAGCAGTGGGCTCTCAAGGCAGAACATGAGCAGTCATCACAAGGGGCAGTACCAGGCTGATTAGCAACAGAGAGGAAAGCAGATGCCAGAAACATTATGTACTGTGGCCAAAGCTGGCGGGGGGGGTGGAATCAAACTGCTTTCCTTGATTTTAATAAATGAAATAATGATAGTACATCAGATTATTTTCTTCTTTCTGGAAGGAATTAAAAGAGGTGGTTGAAAAAAATAGAGGAAAGGAATAAAATCTGCCCTTTTTGAATTGGGAGATGCACTTTCTTGGTGGCCCATGACCTCCAAAAAGGAGAAAAAAAATAGAATTTCTAGCAATAAAATGATTTTTTTCTTCAATATGCCACATTTTGACAAAACATTTCAAGCAATTCTAAGTCATTACAAGCCACAGTCACAGGAAGGAAGCAAAGCCCATTCATGCTTTCCACATCTATATTCCAAGTGCATACAAAAATCATATAGCACTCCTCAATATTCTTTCTGAATACTTGGCAACAATGCATTAAATCTAACCACGGTTGCATGTTGGCACTTCTTCCTGTAGTCAGAGGTGGAAGACTTATGAAGTGGTGTCTTTCATCTTTTGAAGTTTGTAGGAGACTTTTTTTTTTCTTTTAAGCTACATATTACAAGGTTTGGAGAGGGTAAAATCAACAAACTGGGCCCAGCAGCTGGAACACAGAGCAGAGAAACCAGTTCCTGTTGGGGTTGAGTCTACAGCTTCAGATTAGTCACCAGGAAAGCTCAGTCCTCAGACAGAGGTGCTTTGTTCTCGTCACAGAAAATCCCATTGGACCCTGAGAAGCTAACACTCTCAGAGGCCTCATCACAAGAGTTATTACAGTTTTGTTTATGGCTTCTTTTTAAGGCTGGGAAATTCACAATGACCTGAAGCGCTATGTGCCAGCGTTCTTCTCTCAGTGTTGAACTGTGCTGCCTCTCAACGCTCAGAAGTGGTCCAGGCTGCCGTGATTTACAGAAGCATATGACACAACTTATTTACAATGCACATCAGACAAGGGTGTGTGTTGATAATGATCCCTAGAAGACACTTAGATGCATATAAAATAGATTAAATCCCCACACTATGGGTCACCCTGAACATTTCCTGATCTATGACTAAAAATCAGTTTCTTCCTGTGATAGAAATAAACCAAAGCAAAAGTTAACAAGACTCCAAAACTTAGTTGACTTTAGTGAGTAGAAAGAAACAGATAGCAGATTGCTTGCTGTTTCACAAGGCCGTTTGCAGATGTTAATCTGAGAAAGAGACCAAGTTTCCACCATGCAGGCAACACCACCACCAGGCTATACAGTCAGGTTTTCACCAGGCTGCTGAGAGTTAATGAAACAAGTGTTGCAACAGGAAAGCAAGACAGTGGCAACACCTCTAATATAGGCTGTTACTTCAGCTAGGTACCCCAAAACAGACAGAAATTGCAATCAGGCTTCCGCAGCCAAGAGAAATAACCTTCAGGGCATACACTTCTAGTGTATCCTCAAGAAGTCTTGCTGCTCTTGTGCCTCTTCATCTACATTTTCTTTCGCCTGGTGAAGAGTAAGTCAGCACAAAATAGACAGGTCTCCCTCAAGAAGGGAAGGCTCTTTATTTATAGCCCACAAAATTCATACCTTTGATAGAATGGACACTAGAGTCAAAGTTCACATTCTTACTCAAGCAGATCAGTGTTGGGTGACAAGCTGGTATTGCTGCCCCCAGCTCTGCAGTCAGTCTCTCCCCTTTCTGCTTTAAGCTGCTGTATTTTACATTAACTGATTTTCCTTATCACATCAGCTTAACAAAAGTACAGTGGGTGAAAAATCATTGCTTTCACTGGGGAAAAAAAAAAAAAAAAAAAAAAAGACATTCAAGTTAACTAAGGACACAGAACAGAAAATTTGTGTCTGACTATTTGGAAACAGCCACCACAAGACACAGTTTAATTTACTGCTCTCAAATGTGAGTAAAATTGGAGGCTCTGACTTGGGGAAAAAAAAAAAAAGTATAACATTCTTCATGCTAGACAAGCATGGCTGAATTTGCTTTATCTGACACTTACACAAACACAAGGATGACGACATTCTCTTCTCCACACAGAAAGACATCATCCTCATGCCAATCTGACTCTGTGTCCTCAACCCTGTAGATCTCTAATCCATGACTGGGACTCTGTCCTGATCAAGCAGTTAACTTGAGCAAACTTGCTACCTCGGAAGGCAAGGCCAGCAGGACAGTCCAGTCTCTTACACACAAAACCTCTCTTCTCCAGCTTCTTGCCTCATCTGAAGTCCAACCTGAACACCAGATGAAGGCTGAGCTTTCAGAGCCAGGAAGAAGCAATTAAAGGGTGTATGCAGCACATGAATACTTCCAGGGGAAAAAAGGAAGGCTCTGTAGCAATCCCTCACCTCTTTAAGAAAGAGGATGTATGCTTTGCCCAATAATAAAAGTTTAATAGTAGTTATCTTGCATGCTGCCAGATTGATCCCCGCATTGATCATCTGCTGGACTGAAATTCAAGACATTTAGATGCACAACACTGACCTGCAATGCATAGGCTAAAGTCACACCTGGGAACAACAGCTTGCTATTAGGTTTTTATAAGGGTTACCTAGCAGTGCAACATACAGCCTGCATACTTTTCAGGGAGGCAGAGAAGTTTTGGAAACCAGAAGTCCCTTCTGACACTAGATGGGATCAACTTACATCATTACAGACCGCACAGTTGGCAAGACTCGTGTGTGTCCTACGAGAGATCTAAAGGCAGATTGCAATGGCTGCTACAGACCATCCTCTCTGTACCAGCAGGACACAGACACACTAAAAACAGAGTTGAGTGTCTGCAGAACAGCATCGCTGCAAGATCAGAGGATGCCAGTGAATGTGCTGCTCCTGCGGAGTCCAACCAGAAGGGCCTGCCAGGGACAGATAGCGTGTGGGAAGCAATCCCTGCAGCAAAGGGGCTTCAAACCAGAGCACCTTGGCTGTGCTGCAGCAGGGTAATTTGGTACTTTCCCACATGGTCAGCCAGCTCTCCTGGCCAGCAGGAGAGAGATGTAGCAGAAACATCCTTCTTTTAAAGGATTACTCCTGGCTCTGTAGAGGTCTGTAATTTTTGGCAGGCTTCTGACAGGCTACGCAAAGGGAAAAGGAACCTCTTTGCTCCCTCTCCCACACTGTAGCCATGCAAGGCCCAGCCATAACGTAGCTCTCTAATAAAGAAGCACATATGTGCCCTGTAGGCACTTAAAGACTAGAAGAGCAAAAAAAGAAATAAAATGTTCCTCTGTGTTTCATAAATCGGTATATAAGCATAATGCAACTTACTATCCTAGATAGAAAATGAAATATCTTAAAAAGTATTGAATCCTTTGTGAATTTTCTCAGTGGATCGGCATGAAGCTATTTAGCCCAGATGTTTCTATAATTCTGATGCATTAGGAGATGCACAGCATTGTGGCCAAGTGTTAACACAGTGAACTATAATGTAAAACATGTAAAGATACTGGCTTCCAAAGTTATTAGAAGTTTTCACTCTAACCACTTTGCTTCCTTATGCAGCTCTATTTTCTTTACAATATGCACTTATATTTTAGCGCACATGGAAGAACAACAAAAACTTCCCCTCTCCCCCATCAAAACCTAATTCTGTACATTCTCTCAAAGAACACACAGGGGCCAACTAAAGGTTGATACGGAGTCTTTCAGACATGGAAATCTCATCTCTGAACAGCAGTGAACAGCAAATCTCATACTACAGGCAAATGCAAGGCCAACAAGGCACAGCTGGGTACCACATGAGCAGGTGAAGAAGTGATGGTGAGATTTTTGATGACAATTTGGTGTCCAAAAGACAGACTGTCTCACTGCATGGTTCTCATTTGCATCTGTAATGGATTTAGGGATTTGCAAAGGTAGTTTTAAAGAGATCTAAGCAGGTGCAATGTCTATGTTGGAATGGCCTAACCAAGGGAAGAAGCAATAACAGGAATATGAAGTAGTACAAAAAAGGTAACAGCATGTGCTTAGAAGGATGCAAGATAAAGAGTGCAAAGAAAGAAACCGGCACTCTCTATAGAAGAATAACGCAATAGAATACCTTACACTGAGAGTCCGTTTGGAAAAATCTCTGTCGCTGTAATTATTCAGAAGAGTTGAAAATATTTCAGAGCTCATTTCTGCATTATCTACCTGCCCAGGTGTGAGCTAAGAGTTTTGTGAGTCTTCAAGACCTTGTTAGCTTAAAAGGACAAAACACAATCCTGAATTGATGAAAATGAACTCCTACTACAGCTTTGAACTTGCAGTCACAACTCCATTTTCACGTAGGTACTTCCTAGAGTACACCTCGCACTTAGACAGAAAACCAGTACTGAGAGATAGAATAACTTCCATTGTAGTTCAAGTGGGTTTTGATCCAATTTTTTAATTGAAACAAAAAATGCTGATACTTCAGTTAGGTCTGGAGTTTCTCACGCCTTTTTAAGGCAAACAAATGTTACTTGAGTTTAGGCCGTATAGAGCATACTGGTGCAATCTACTATGGAATATCACACTGAAAATGAACTCCTACTACAGCTTTGAACTTGCAGTCACAACTCCATTTTCACGTAGGTACTTCCTAGAGTACACCTCGCACTTAGACAGAAAACCAGTACTGAGAGATAGAATAACTTCCATTGTAGTTCAAGTGGGTTTTGATCCAATTTTTTAATTGAAACAAAAAATGCTGATACTTCAGTTAGGTCTGGAGTTTCTCACGCCTTTTTAAGGCAAACAAATGTTACTTGAGTTTAGGCCGTATAGAGCATACTGGTGCAATCTACTATGGAATATCACACTGACCGCTAATATGCTGATTATCCTTCATAGTAAAGTAGGCCATGGAGGGTTTGTTTCACTTCTACAAGATAAATGCTTGGTAACCAAATTTCCTGTATGCCACTTGCCAACTATTCTGCCTTTTTTTTTTCCCCGTGGCTACACAACAACTTGTCATTAGACTGTATTTCCCAGCTTAAGCACTTCAATTCACATTTCCGGCTGTTACTTTTATTTAAAAATATTATGGGACTTTCAAATAGTCAGATGAGAAACCTGTATTTCAAAAAATGAGTTTGTAAAGCCATAGCAGGTGGCAGAATTTGTCCTCCTATGTTAGAGAGCTTAATCCCAAACCTTGCATTATTCATGGATAATTTAAACCATTCTGTTCTTTTCAAGTTGGATACAGTCCTTGATAGCTGTTGGACAAAAGCTGATGACATCTGTAACCGCTAGATAGCTCTCTTCTCTTTAACAACCAGAGAATTATAATGCATTTATGAAAAAAGTCAAACATTCAGCATGCACTAGATTGTTCTACACTGTTTCTAAATTAATGCTCTACAATTTAAAAGCTAATTCTTGTATCATCCCTTTCATCTTTATCTATTTGCCAGCTCAAAAGTTAAATGAAGCAACAATCATGTAACATTCCTTTAAATCAGAAAAATTTGAAAAAGGAAAACATATGGGATAGTGAAAAAGAGAGGCGTAGTCTTGAGCTATCTCTTAAACTATGAAAATATTGTCAAATAGCCATTACTGTCATGTTTATTTGTGAACCCAAAACTCCCAGAAAATTAATGACCTGGGTAGTGTAACAATTATTTCTCTTCTGAAATGATTTTTGAAAGCTGTGACAAATGAGAAAGTACTTATAATCAAAATGCACATTTGTCTTGGGTTTACTCACTTCCTTCTCTATCACTTCTTCTCCTGTATGAGCTTTAATAGAGAAGTCCCTAAATGACTAGTTTAGAAACAGAAAAGCTCCATAGGAAAGAATGCCAAAAATCATGGCCAGAGGCAGACTTCTGTTGAGAACTCAATATTAATGTGCAGAAAACACAGGATAACTACTCCATCTGCAAAGGCTACCTAATCTTAGTTCTGAAAATTCTGCCCACATTGCTTCAATGTGAGTGGTTCTTTTTCTTAGAATTTAACTGAAATGTGCTTTGGGAAATGAGATTGACTCAATTCCTGCCACTGACAACAAAGGCCATTATCCAGCAGCACCTGAATGTTTCATGTGTCAATTCCATGCATCTTCATTGGTAAACAAAAGCATTTTTTCTCCATTTCAAATAAAATCCTGAATAGTGAAATAATAGCTTAAAAATTGCAATTGTTACTCACTGAGATTCTGCAAATGCTGGTGTCTCAATTCTCTTTTTCCATGGAACTACTAACTAGACCATTGTCTTTCTCTATCCAAATAATAGACAGTAAGGATCTTGTCAGAAATGATCGCTTGTATTATCCAGTTTCTACACTTCATTTTGCAGAATTACTTCTTTCCTGTATAATTTTCGCTGATGTACAGCTAGCTCCCAAATGGCTCACAGAGTCCACTTTGCTTAACCAGCTTCAGTTTCTTCCAGAATCTAATTGTTCCAGCACAACCATTTTCCTGATATATAGCCCAAACTTCTCTTTTTTGTGTTTGTATGTGAAATATGAGGCCAGAAGAAATACTGCATTCGTGACTACATATAGTGACAGAGACATAGCAAGATGCCTGCAGAGGAGAAACAACAGCTCCAACAGTTGAGCTGAGAGAAGCTAATTTGCTAATATTTCAAGAATGTGTCACCCAAAAGCATTGGAAAAGAAATAAATCACAACTCATATACTCTGCGATTGCTCTGTCTGTTCTCGGTACCAAGACCTTTTTTCTCAAAATTCTCTCATAAGAAAAGTAACAAAACTTAGTATGACTCAAACATATTTACATATGAGGCCAATATTATCTGCAGGCACTAAAGCTCCTCTTTTGCTGACCAGCAAGCCTGTAGATTGGCTAGCTGCTAAATTACTATATTTCAACTATTTAAATATAGCATATCTCTGGGTTTGGTGCAGCGTTTCCTGAAATAAATTTTATCTTGACTTTACTTGGTTTTAAGAGCAGGCTTTTACTGCCGAGTTGTTATAAAATTTGTTCTATGACACTTCTTGCTTTGTTCACAAAAATAAAAGAAAGAAAGGATAGCAGTGACTTTTGCATGAAAAAAAGAATCCCCAATGCACGTGCATGGGAATACCATTTATCACTGTAAAAAAACAGTGTTGTGACATGAACAATTGCAGGCTCCCAGTTTCAGTGTATGTGTAGTGGTTTTGGTCCTGTCTCAAATGGGGTTAACTCTGGCCCTATTTTAATGATTCTATGGTACTCCTTTAACAACATCTACCTTATTTTTGACATGGGGAACTGCAGCACTGATCATCTAGAGAGATGAAGATCAGTGCCCATCAGATGTTGCGGGGGATATCTTCCCACAAACTATTGATCTAGTTTTGTCACTCTCAGGACTTAAAGTACCATTTTCCTATTCAGCAAGGAAACACTAGCCTTCATTATAAGCATTTATACCAGCAGCAGCCATTTTTGAGAGACTTCAAGATCAATTTTTGATAGATTAGCTGCAATATTAGATCAGATGCAGAATGTTTAAAAGTATTATTCCACTGTGGTCTTGCAATACATTGTAACAATACATTCTTGCAATAATTTCTCCCAAATTCCATTAGGGATGTGGGTTATAAAATATTTCTAATTAGAAGTGGGAATACACGTCAGAGCCACTGTATCTAGCCAGCTTGCTTTCCCTCAGACATACCAGCAGAAAAGGTCAACTTGATATAGTGGCCTCTTCTCATTACAAATCCATGCTTGTCATAGAGGTTCCTTACAGTGACGGACAGACTTGGACAACAATGCGGCCGAACACTAAGTTATGATTTTTCATATTTGACATGTCTTCATTTCCTCTTCCTTAGCCCTGGCCCCTCAGGGATTCTGCAGATCCAGTAGGAGATTGCTCACCTGGAATATAAAACCCAGGGCCTCTACCTACAAAGTCTATTTATTGATTGGTCTTCCGTGACAGCTCTGAGGGCGGTTGTTTACATTCTGCTCCCACCACCAATTTCTTCTTCATATCCTTACTCTGTCCAAGCTACTGTTTCACTCCTTTTCCTGGCTTTCCAAGCTGCCTTTCGTCCCCTGCCCCAAAGCACGTAAGATATAACAAGCTACCATCCTTGCTCAGCATCTGATTGTGTCCCTTCCCCTTTCAAATCCACCTGCCAGATGCTCATCTGCTACCATGTAAAATTTGTCCCACTTCAAAACCTGACATGGCTCTTTCCCCCACTGTTTATCCCGATTGTCAAGCTTTGCACTGGCCTGTCCCTCCCAATCCATCACCTACAATCACCCTGCCCATCTCTTTGTCATGCTGTCGTACAACCACTCTGTGCGTCTTTCCCCACACAGAGCCCATGCAAGAGACACAAGTGACTTTTAAAGACTCATCTCCGCTCTATGCCGAGCAATGACTAAATCGGGCTTGTAAAGGGTATAATGTTTTCCTTCTCCCAAGATAAACCCAATTCCCCCCTCTCTGCCCTCACACTGGAAACACCTCAGAGCCAGCATGAGAATAAGGATGATTCCACAGACCCTCACTGAGGGCAAAAGTGCTACTGCACTGGGCAGAATCAGTCATGTACATGAATTTATTTCCCCTTCACATGCAAAATACATTTGCAAGATCAAAACATATACTTCAGAATATGGCCCAGCAAAATACTGCCTTTTCACAGCATTCCTTCTGTTTTTATGGGTTTTCCAAGGGCACCACATCTTGCACTCATGAGCTCTACACAGAAATGGTGAATGTGACCACATTCTGCTGAGACCTGCCAGTACCTTTATGAAAGCACCATGTCAAACACAAGGAATTAAATTTGAGACCCATCCTATATGATTTTTTTTTTTTTTCAAAGTACAGTGCAAACCATGAATTAGGATAGCACATCAGTGTGAGAGACTGAAAGAGTTAATGTCTCAAACATTGAGGTGGGGCAAGTTCTGCTTAAATACAAACCCTGCACAGCAAGGAACCAAGGTGAATAGCCCATCAGCTCAGAAGTCAGCAACAGGAAGGGGGAGGGCGTGCTGGAGGGTGCCCAGCTCCCTGTTCTGATAAGCTGTTCTGATACAAAGATCAAACAATGGCCGTGTCTGCAGGGAAGAACTTACTCCCCAAAGGACCCCCAAGCCCAAAGGCTCACAAACTGCTCATTAACCTGATAAGTTCGGGTGCCTGCCCGAAGGAGGGGCAAGGACGATAAAAGGACACAAACTGAAGCCCCGGGTGCACAAGCCCGCCAGAACTGAACCCCTCAGCTGACTGGAACCCTTGGCTGACTGAACCTACGCTGGACCCAGGACCGGTGAAATCTTTCTCTTCCTTTTTCTCTCTCTGTCTTCTTCTCTCTTTCCTTTTCCACAATCCCTACACCTCATCCGTTTCAAGATATAAACCGTTGACCAAGTCTGAGACTAAGAGTGGATCCAGCTGCCCCTGGGCCCTTCTCTGAGGAGGAGTCTAGAAAGCAAGGGGGTCTGCTCGGAACCTCGTGACTCAACAGGAGGGATCTCCTTATTCCCTGAATTGTAGTATATGGTTACACGGTTCACAGAAGTAGTCTTACGCCAATTCCCGTTGTGAGAAACCCTGCCACCTACTACCACGCCTCCCCAGTTCAGTTTGCTTCTGTCATAAATAAAATCTTCAACTGATCGTTTGGTGTCGTTTCACCTTAATTTAGCCCGAGGGAATTTCAAATTAAACACGACTCCCTGGTCTGTCCAGTCTGGGTCATGACAATCAGCTACAACTTAGTTTGATTCCCTGGTTTACTCTTCCTGAAGAGGGAAGATTCAAGCAGACAAAGATTTTATTAACTTCAGTGAATGGATACATTAAAAAAAAACAAACCCCCAAAACCAACAACAAAACCCAAACACGAAAGAAGGCAGTAATCTAAATATAGTAAAATTCTGGTTCCACAGTAAATTAAGGGACAGAAGTCTAGTACTCTTCAAGATGTGTAACTGCTATCTATGTGGAAGCCATTCAATTAGATATCACCCTCCTGGCAGGGAAGCACTGACGCCCCATACACTTTGCAGCTTTTCAGTGCAGCAAATAGACATGTAGTCACCAAAAGGATGCACAAGACAAAGGCAAATCGTCAAAACAGACACAAACCATGCTTGTTTGCCATTTTACATTCAAGAAATGTCAGTATTGTACTCCATAGATAGTAGTCTGTGATATCTTCTAAAGCAAAAAAACCAAAACAAACCAAAACCCAAAACACAGCACCTAATGATGTGAAAACATCTGCTATAATGCATTCCTTTGCTCCTGAACAGTGTTTACTTAGCTAGAAACTGTGTTTCCCCCCCCAAAGCCCATTTTTGTGTTGTTCACAGTCCTGTCTGCTGCAGCATGTTGCCATCCTAACCGAAGGAAATTCATCAATATTGGTCCATGCACACAATCACCATTCTAAAAGGTGATCGTAGTTAGTTACTCATGCAAGATAAAGTCATAAGATAATTATGACCTTCCTTACTTGAGGAAATAAAAATGATCATGTAAGGACTGGAGAATGGGTTTTCTAGCTCTCTGGCCTCCAACACTGTGGAAAAATCATGCTCTGGGATCTCCAGGTTTTCACCCTTACAAAGCATGTGCTCAGATTTGCTAGTAGAACACAGCAGATCTGAACCAACAATGAAGCAAACCAATTTATTTTTTTTTTCTCTTTGTAAACATGCCTGAAATAGTAACTGGTGAAAGTAAACTATCACTATTGGACAATTTTTGAATGCATATACCTAGGTTATTCTTAATGCAATAGCCTTTAGCACACTGAGAATTACATAACTGAAAACTATAAGTTAGCTTTTCATAGAATAAATGATCCAGAGTTAATAAATGGTAAGCAAACAAAAGAAAAAAATGCAGAACAAGCTACTGTACTGAATTTATTGCTTTCATAATGCATAAAGGAACTCCATTTTTTTTTAAATTTAAACAATGCTGGCACAAAACATCTATAGTGCAGTGCCAGAGGTATACAGAATTTAGTTGTCTAAAAAACTGGGCCTTACCTTGTCATGAAATAAAGCTGTCCTTAACTGTGGGGTGAAACAAGAATTTAGTGCTTTAGCCCATTACATGGACTGAGGAAGCAAAGATGTAAGAAGAGCCAAAGTTCCTTTCTATTAGGCAACAAGTGCTGTCTGTGGTTAACGAGATGACACTGAGCTAGCTGCACAGCTGATGTGACTGAGACTGCAAATTACTGAAATCAATGGAGGTTACAGGTGTACAGCATCCTGACAAAACGAGCATTTTTCAAGCTTTCAAGCACAACAGTTTCAAAAGCATCCAAGTAGTTCCAAGCACATGAAAGCAAACTGTGTCATACATGTTTTAGTCTTCAGGAAAACAAAACACCTTGTTTAAAACAGTGAACTCTTGTGTATTCTTTGCAAGAGCTCCATAAGGGGAGGTCCAAAGTATGTTTCACAACTAAAACTAACAAAATCAGGTATTCCCAAGGTTGATATCAGCCCTCTCCTTTGACGTAAGTGCTCATATCTTTCAAATATATGCAGATTATCCTCATATCCCTTTGTTTGGGAAATGCTTAGACTTTACAAATTGTTTTCACAAATCAGTTCCCTCAGTCTCTAAATAATTTTTGGTTTTGCCTTCAAAATTTCAGAGCTGCAGCAGAGAATTTCCAAAGCAACTGTTAAAATTGTAAAAATTTCACTAATTTCATTGATATTTAAGAGATAGAAATTACCTTTTATTTAGAGGGAGCCCCAATACACAGAGTAGCTACTTCTTTGTAACATAAAACATCACTTGCAGTTCCTCTCTTGCAACTGCAACTGAAAAGCAGAATGCAGTACTTAGTGCAGCTATAAGAAAAATGGTTAATTCCATTTGCAAGTCATGAAACAGTTTGATTTTCAAACAAAACACACTTTATCAATAAAGCAGTGTCATTGCATTGCAAGAGCCACCAAATACCCCTTATTAATTGTATAGAATTATACCATCAAGGTATAATTCTTTAAAGTTGACCTCGGCCTAGCCAGTGCAATGTTTTGCTTTGTTTGCAAGTATCACGTCTGCAAGTCTACTAAGCCTGGTCTCACAAACTATACCAGTGCCCAAAGCAAACAGCAAATTTCATATCTGTTATAAAGTATAAAAAGGAGGACCCAGGGAACAAATTGGTAGTCACTGCATAACAAACAATAACCCTTTTTGTCCTCAGTATGCTGACACATCTTTATAAACATCCCCTTCTTTTTGAGGAAGAGCAAAACCAATGCCCTGAGGACCCAGAGGGAGGGTGAATATAACGCCAGAGAAAAGGGGTAAATAATGGGAAGCCTTTCTTCTATAACATTTTTACCATATCATTTATGAGGCTTTTTTGAATTAATTATTTAAGTTTGACTGGAGTAACAAAACGTTAACTAGACTAATGGTAAGTTCTTGGTTCAACTCATGTGATATGTTGCCTTTTGCCTGTAACAAGATTTTGAGTATGACACCACATAGGAGTGCTATAGCTCTTAAGAAAACAGGTAAGTCAAAATGCAACACATTTTTTCAGAGTTAAATATTTGAAAGTTTAATTTCTAAGATGTCTCTCTCCTCTTTTCATTCAACATCTTCGGCAATCAAATCCCAGTGCCTCACACCACTAAAAGTTTTACAACTTTTTCAGGACAGCTGTGGTTGATGTACAAATTTCTCATCATATCATAGTAGGTGTAAGAAAGCTCATTTGGCATAATTTGTCACCTGAGAACGTGAAAATAGGTCACATTAATAAAAGAAAGTGTGAGATCCTTACCACGCATTCTGTCAGCCAGTGTACAAAAGCCCTATAAACACAACATGAGTACATCCAGACAGAAAGCAATGGGCAGCGGGACTGCAGCTATCAATTATTTAAGGAAAGTCTGCCTGGAGACAGCCATGCCAAGCACCTGAATCCACTTTAATGGTGGAAGTGGACACATATGCTTGGGGACTCCAAATCCTTTATGAGTAACACTCACTTATGATATATGAACAGAGAGCAAACTTTAAGGAAGACTGCAGTAAGCGTGTGGTGTTTGGGGGAGTGCGCAGTTCAACTGCCTTCACTCAGCCTGGCTGCATTGTGGCTGCTATCGTTTAGCAATGCGCAGGACCTATAGTTCAGTTTGTTGCTGCACAGATGAAAAGTCAGGACTTTCAAGTGATCTGGCATAAATTAAAACTTCCATACCACAGCTGCTTGCTTTAATAGTACTTACATTAAAAGGCCTAATGAAAAATTAAGTGAATAATGTTACATACTGGAAAAAGTACTCCTTTTGGCAAACTGATTAACTAGAAAGCCTCCACCAGCACTTCTTGGATGCATTCCCAGGAAAATCTCTTGTGTTGCTGCTATTCCTCATCCTAGATAAATAAATGAATACAAACCATTACTCAAATATGGAGAAAGTTGTTTTCAACAACTGATAGGAAGCATTTTGATAATAGTGTACTTGGTGTTAAAAATACACATATCTCAGCATTTACAGAGAAGACGCCATTTCTCATGCTGTATTTGCTCTCAGCTTAACAGAACACTTCAAAGTCCCCTATTCATTTGTGAAAAGCAGCAGAATATATAATACTGCAGAAAACTTTACTCCTAAAATAATTTTCTCCCCTCTACCAGTATTCCTTCAGAATAACTTGTGAAGTTTATGGAAAAGATGAATTTAATTTCGAGTAAACATAGTTTGAAAATATTCAAATAAATTCACACCTCTGCACTTTTACAGGCTATAAATATTCCCAGGTTTTTTTCATGAGATATTATATTTGTTACCCGGAAGCACAAACTGCATTGACATTTGCTCCGAAAGGCAATCTACATCAGTCAAAGCAAAAGGAAACATCACACATACACTAAAAAATTGTCATTTCAGAAACTTGTAGGCCAAAACTGCACAAGATGGCAATAGGGGCGGGGGGGAAGAAGTGAGACATAAAAAAGGATTTAATGAGAAATGAAAGAGGAAAGACTAGCGAAAAGGAGAAGAAAGAAAAGCAAACATTTAGAAGAAAAGAGAGCTCTGGCAATTTACAAGCAGAATGCCTGACAGGAGAGAAGCAGAAAATCTGGCAGCAGAACTTGAAAGAAAAGCCCCAGTGGGACTGAAACTGGGAGGAGGGAAGAGAAGCAGAGAGGCAAGGAGAGAAGGGGAGGGAGAGAGAGGAGAGGGAGAGATGAGTTGTAGTGTTCTCTGGCCACAACACAAAAACCTTCCCAGCCACATGTGTTGTCATGGCTAGCAGGTAATGCAGAAAAATACAATTCCTGAAGGTTTGTCCAGGCAACACAGTTTGTGGGGTGAAAGCATCTGTAGCTCTTCTAGGAGAATCTAAATTAAGTTAGAATATGAGGTTTTTATTATGATTATGTCTCTAATTTTAGAGCTGTAACAATGGTCTAGGTCTATATGATGGTCCTGCTCTTATTCTGGTATGATAATTGTTGTGCTCTTTCACCACTTCCTGCTCTTCTGTTCACCACTGGCGTGGCCAGAATAGCCAGATGCAGACTCTCCACTGTGCCATTAGCTTGTTCAGCATTCTGGGATCTAAGATGCCTGCTTACATAAAATGAACTAGTGACTATTTTGTCATGCTAAAACGCACAACAGCAAAATTGGTATGCAATGGGTTCTCAGAAGTGGAAACTGCAGAAGATGGAGAAAGATGTGAGTTGGGCTCCTTTACTAGATAATTTAAAACATTCCCACCCCAAAATGTGTACAATGTATGTAAGAGTGACCAAGCTAAATTGCCAGGGATTAATCTGTGGGATTCTGGTGCTAGCTAGCTTCTTATGGTCCTCCATAGGTATGTGAAGAGCCACATACAGGTAGTCAGTCTTTACCTAAACACAGATGTCAGGTTTGCTTCTACTGTTATCCCTCATTCCTCTTGCTGGTGTTTCTGTTCTGTTGCTGGCAGCGTGCTCAGAGTAACCTCATCTTGAAATGTACTTTTCCTGCAAAGTTTTATGGGCTATCCTGAAAGTGTTTCTGATGAGCATTCTTCTCGGCTTATATCGGACAATGACACCATGTATTGCTTGGATGCCTTTGGAGAATTTTATTCCTAACAGCATTTTTTCCTCCTGGGTAGTTCAGTAGCCCTTCATTCTGTGATCTTAGGACATGCTGTTTCTCTTCGCCATAGCATAATGGTGGAAATTACATCTCCCTCTGTGTTTAGTTTGCTGAAGCTCATAAAAACATAGATGTGTTATGAACAGAACATTCCTGTAACTCCACGAGAAATAATTGTTTTCTTCCTGGCTCCTCTTCAGCACTCAATAGTTAACAGGACCAGTCTGAACACAAGAGATATTAACAGAGCTCTTGGCTATGTACCACAAGAACTTCTGCCCAATCTGATTCAAGAAACATACTGTCTTTTGCAAGGGAGAGGGGAAGAAACGTTATGGTAAAGTCTTATTTGGCTCTCTTCAGTAGAGCTGACAAGCTGTTGTAGGCTGAGTAACTGTAGGCTGAGTAAGTTGGCAAGAAAAGAACAGTGTTCTTCAAGCTTGACTCTGTAGCCAAGTCTGATGGGTAGCACAACATACTGTATAGCCTCTAGTCAGAATAAAATCCTTAAAATAAAATAATAAAAAAACCCCAAAACAAAAAAAAAACCCAAACCAAAAAACAAACCCAAAAAACCCACAGCATGCAGTCATCAAATCTATTCATACGTTCAGGACTGGCTGCATAATCAAAGGAAAATTACTTCATTGGGCTCACTGCCCAATAACAAGCTGGAAGGGGTGAGACTTATTTCTTGGATTTAACTGTAGGCAATCAGGATGACATTTCTAACCCCACAAAGCTCACGTTCCTTGAAGTGTTTATGATGACCTTTTTGTTTACCACAATCCTGGAAATGTAACAACACAAAGGAAATCCAGAAAACAAACAATGCTGCCATCATGTTGAAACTGCACATTTAAGAAGGAAGAATTTCCCTGATTTGAAACCTAGCCAACGTTTTGTATTTGCAAAATTATTTTCCAGTCCACAATGTCTGTACTAGTTCAACATGCATCTGTGTTTTAGCCTACTTATCCTTTTATCTTATGACTATTATTTAACTTTTATTAAATTAGAATGTTTTAGGCCAAACTTTGACTGCTTGGCTGAGGCAATACCATGAAGCAAGTGCACTCCTTATGAATGCCTACTGTTTTCCTCCATACTCTGCTCAGCCTTGGAAGAAAACAGGCACACAGGCAGAGAGAAGGTGCCAAGTAGTTTCCCCAGTCAGGGGAAGTATATCCCAGCACTCCTGGGAGATACTTGTCTGCCTTGCTCTTAAAAGTGTCCAAAGGAAGAGACTCCATAGCTACCTTGAAAAGCTGTCTGATTTGGGAGATCAGCTCTTCCTGACATCAAAATGTCTTTTTCCTGCAAACTACTTCTTGCCCTATCCCTAGGGGACATGCAGAATCAGTCAGCACCCTCCTTCTTACACCCAGCTGTATCAAAAGAGATAAGTTGGAACAAGTCTTCTAGTATCTGTAAAATAAATAAAAATCCTCCAGTTTTTCTAAATCCCTTATTGCCCTGACACTCTCCTCTGAACTCTAACTTCTTTACCTTAAATGTGCTTATACACCATATTCCCATTAAGCTTCTAGCACTACTGAGCAGTTACAGATACATTCTGACAAATCACATATCTACTAATATACTCCAGAATGAAAACTTTTTTTTTTTTTTTGGCAACAGCATCACTTGGTTGACTCATCTTTTGACCCATTAAAAACTTCTTGACATCTACATTACAGTTACAGTCTTGTTGCCTGCGCGTATTCCAGTAGACATTAGTAAAAAGCTTTAGATATCAAAGTAGCTGCATCTAGTACAGGCACATAGGCAGTGTGCAGAGCAACACTGGGTGTAGTATTCTGACATTTAGAAAACAAGCGAAAACCTAAACACAACTAGGGTGACAGTTAGATTCCCAAATTCGGACATTCTGAATGGGAACTGAAAGTAGTCCATTCTTTGATGACTACACAGTTTGCCAGGTCCTCCTTTTTCTTCCCTCTTAACAGCACTTCCTTTATTTGCTTGTCTTGGATCTCCCAAAATTGTATCGGGACTCTCCCAGTTCTTAGAGAGAGCCATTAAGTTCTAACAGAGACTGCTTCAGCTAATCTTTCAAGTGTTACATATTTCATCAAACTGATGTATGCCTAAATTAGCTACCTATTCTTAAAGCTCTTTTTCAGTATTTAGTTTGCAGTCTTAATTATTGGTTGTCAAAAGAAGGTTAAGGATTTTATTTATTTGCATGGTGCCAGATGAGATCAAATGTATTAAAATGAATGTTCACAACATGTAACAGTTCTTAAAATTTGATGCTGGGACCAAAACAAAACTGATAAACAAAAAAAATCTTGTTATTATCTCTTAATGAGAACCACTGATTATTTTTTACATTTCATTTGACAGTCTTCATCATAATTAATTCTACATGGCAAAGTTAAATTATTCTGGTTGATGAAGATCATTCTGACTCCGAAATATACTTATTAAATGAAATTAAAGCATGGTGCTAATCAGGCGAATGAGCATGTGTTACTAACCAAACATACAAACCCTAACAATGAGATAATGACAGGTACGGTGACAGATACAAAGCATTGCTATTTAAAGCTAGTAGAATGCTTTGAGATTCCTAAAGGGAAGGAGCAACGTAGATGTAAATCTCTACAATCTTCAGAAAGAACATCCTTTGCTTTTAAAATTGTGTTTGGTTTGTATCTCAAAAATAAGGCAACATCTGTATTGCAAACTGACAAAAGATGATAAAAGTAGCAGATCGGGAGGCTGTACCGGAGCTGGGCAAGACTCACAGAGCTAAAAGCATGGCTCACTTACATACTGCAACGTCAGTTTTCCATTAATGACCACTAATGTTTCTGAAGTTTTGGTACATTCATCTAGCAAGTTATTTTCAAAACAAATAAAGAAGTCTGGATTCAACAGTGTTTTCCAACTGACTTTCGGTAAATCAGAATATATTTGTTAGATCTTGAGTCAAGGTAATCCTATCTATATGTATGTATGAGAACAACACTACACAGGTAAGCAGAGCCAGCAAAGCTTGCATTTTGATGTGACGGAAATCTCTGAATTAGCTTCTAAAGCTTTGTTTTGCTCAATGACAAGTGAGATGATTAACGCCAGAACCATTTGCTTTCATTTGCATATAACATATGGTTCTCTGGCTGAAACTATTTATAATTTTTCCTGGCAAACCTCTGACACAAGAAAGGGCTGAAGACCTGGCAGTCCAAATCTGTATCATTTCAGGATGCAGGCTGAGACAGTAACTTTGCTCTTGCTGAGCAAAAGACATTTCTGGGCATTACACAGATATCTTTTGGGGGTCTGAGGAGACGGGAAGATTTCTGTACTTGCCTGTCCTAGGTGCCTAGGAGCTTAGCCCACTGACTGGGGTGGTTACGCAGCCTATAGGTAGTCACTGGCAGTTTTACTATCCCCCAATCATTTTGGAAAACACATTTTTCAGAGTGATACAGGTATGTTCAAGAACTCTCACAGCTTAAATTAATTTCTCGCATAGCTTTTCAAAGACGAGACGTGAGCACAAGTAAAGTGCCATGTGCTCTAAAATGCTGTATTAAACACCTGAATATATTATTTACTACTTTTGCATACCAGTTACTCATAGGTTGTCTGGGGAGAGGAAGAAAAGTCAGCTTATGTTTCAGAGAAATTTAAGTCCAGGGCTTCTCCAAAGATAGAAGGGGAAGTTCACCCAAATATTTTGCTCCCTGAAGTACCCCCCTTCCTGCCATTTGTTATTTTGCATGGGTTGTCCAAGGATGTAATTAAACCCAGATCTTATCTTCCAGGAACAAACACAGGTTATATGTTAGAAAATAAGGTAGTGGGAGAGCTAGAACAGTTGTTTGCATCATATTATTATCTCAATCCTTCAGGCTTTATTACAGGTCTTTTGAGGTACACACTGAACTACAGCATAATAAAGTATATTAATTGGTATATTTGGGTCTTCAGCTGAAATTCAGAGAGAAGGTGTAAATAGAGGCACATCCAACTATTTGTTTTGATAGTTCAGATACTTGGGTAATTGTGCTTTTATCTCCATTAGCAGTTCTGCTTAGGAATAAATCATGTCATGTCATTCTGTGAGTGCATTTTTATTTGTAGAAGTCACTTGGGTGTAAAAGTATAGATCTAATCATGTTTTTTCTTTCCAAAATATGGCAGATAACATAAAAAGGATATATTCCAACATCGGTATAAATTTCAATGAATTGTTCCAGCTTATCTTATCTGTTTACAATTAACACTGAATTGCATTTGCCATTTTTCAGTCTAGAATTACTTTATACAGATAAGGACTGAAAAACTGAGAGTTTAAATATATCACTTTTGCTGTAGAACCCCAATTTGATTCAAACTGTAATGGCATTTTTATTACTATTGCCTCATTGATTTTCAAAAATGGAATTTTCACATCCTACTCTTAGAAAGCTTATCTGTTTTCATCTAACAGTAGTGCAGGTGCATTTTGTCACACAGATGCATTCTATTGTTGCTGATATATTTTAAGAGCTGTTTTTCTCTGATTTTTAATTTGTAAATACATCTGATTTTTGTGGCTGGCTTAACATAATCGTGAGACCCAGTGTTGTATGTGACTTTTTTGTTTTCCAGTTTCCAAGTGCAACAACTAACAAATATGACTGTAACATTCGAGATAAAAAGAGGACACAGAGATGCAACATATCATCTTGGTACTTAGTGTAACATATACTTTACAAGAACTGCATATTTTTATACCCAGCATTGATTTACTCTGCCACTATGCTAAATTGTTCGATAAATACAGTGTTTCACACCACCAGCATTCTTTGGAGCTGTATTATTGGGACAGATTCTTTTCCCTCAACAGTGCCTTAGAACAACTAAATATAGCTGCCTAAAATGAAGCCTAGTCATGAATTGCAAGCATAACATAAACCTGCATTAAAGCCAGTGAGAGTTTTGGGCGCTCAAGAATGCAGGATGATTTATATAAACTGTCACAGACAAGAATTGTATTACTAATTTGCCACTTGCCAAAATACACAGGGAACAAGGACACCGTGGAGTTAGAATATGAAGAAACCTTACTCAAAATGCAAGCCAAACTTTTTCTTGAGTTTTGAAAGTCCAGCTGACCAATAATCCCTATACCTACTCTAACCCCGTGTTTCTTGCATGACTAGTAACCATGAGCTATTTTCCAAGCTTCCAGGTAAATTAGCTTTTTTTCCTTTTTCTTGAGGCAGGGGGCAGGGAGGGGAGAACAGCTGTACATCAGCTGGACGAAGGTCTGCACAGTTTTGGCATGGTGGAGTATCCCAAAACTCTTGTTCTCCCCTAAGCTGTCCTCCTCTACCAGTTCTACTGTCAGATAAAAGGGTGCAGTTTAAGCAACCTGCCAGAAGGACTTTTGTTCAACAGTAAGATTAACCTTCATTTTACAAGGTCCCCAGAAGCAATCTTTTGCATTGCTTTTTTCAGTGCCACCTCTTCAATATTCACCTTTGCTTTGTATTCTGAGGAACAGCTGACCCATGCTTATCAATAAGGGATGTAGTCGCACACCCTTCCCTACCTTTGTGGGCACAGCAGGCTTGAAAGGCTGCTAGTCTTGTTCTCCAACCCAGTGCCTGCTCTCAGATGTAGATCATTATGCTTAAAGCGAAAAGTTAAACCTCTCCTTTTCAATCTTTCACTCTGGGGAATAAAAAGAGGTTGAAATTGCAAATTCTTAACTCACTGTCATGTTAAACAAAAGCCTTCTCCAACACTCTGCTTTCATCCTTTCAAAACACTTTTCACACCATTCCTGTCCGCACAAGCCCATCCTTCTCTTGACGTCACTTACTCCTGGGAATCTTTCAGAAGAGGGAATCAGTGACAAGACATTGTAACCCACTTCCCTTTCTCTTAGGGGCAGATAAACAAAGATACTCTGAAGTTATGGCTGAACATGTAAAGACACAAAGACCTTCTGTGTAGCTGTCACTGGTGGGTCAGCTCTGGCAGCCTGGTTTGGATGATCTGTTATGCCAAGAAGTCTCTTTTATACCTTTTTAGGCCATTATCAAACTGCCTAAGGTGCAGGATACAGGCAAAAGACCCAGAGTACCTTTCACATGCAAATGTAAGAATAGGAAAAGCTACAACTGGAGGCAAAGAGTCAGACAGAAATATAAATGCCAAATCCTGGCAAACACAGCCAAAAGCAGCATGTGCCTGGCTCCATGCACCCAAACTGAAGCTCACTTGGCTCAAGAGGTAACTTGTCCTGGGAAGAGAATGTGGAACCATTTTAATGTCAGAAAAAAATCCTTTTTGTAACCCTGCTGTCTTGTGAAAAAAATAATGTTGTGGTATTGAAGATGGATCATATGAAAGATGAGCGACAGCCCACAGACAGCCTATGGTCTACAGTCTTCCAATTTTTTACCTAACATACTGCTCTTTGCCAAGTTGAAGAGGAAACGTGCCAGCAAAAATAGTTCTTCCCAAGACGAGACCAATTACATTCATTTTGTTCAAGGCCAACAGCTTCTGGTTTCCCCCAAGTTCTGATCTGGGGGGTGCGGGGTCACTGCCTCTTACAGACACTTCCCTCAAAGTCTGCTCCTCGGAGCTTCTGACCAAAACAGCACTGTGGCAGCTAATTCAAAATCTGCCCCTGTGTGAGCTTTGGCATACATCAATTAAATTTGGTGTGATGCTTTTGTCCTGTTGAGTAAACGCTATAAAGCTGTGAACCTTGTTTCTAGTGGTTTGCATCTTCTTGTATCATTAGTACCATAGTTATATTCAGTATAGAGCCTCAGTTTAAACACCACTTGTTTATACATATCCTATGGTTTCTCTATGCAAGATTAAGCATAAATAATCCTTCCTCAAAACAGGAGCTATACTAAATATTATAATGTTTAGAACATATATAGGAAGCAAGCATTCCTTAGGATTACTGTGGTACAGTATACAGCCCAGTCAGAAACACCTGGAGAGCTGTAGTCATTTTAACTCATGAGATTTTTTTTCTAATATACTTTTCAGGATATTTCATGCTAGCTAAAGAATTTACTTGAAAAATTTTGGATCTGGACTTCTAAAACATGGACTACATTATACTTTCTTCTGGTTAAGAATATGCAACAGCTGATGTAAATCAATGAAGCTTTCTTGATTTCAGTGCAGTGGTGCCAATTCATAGTACACAAGGACTTAGCTGTACTGTTCCAACTAAAAAACAGAATTTAACACAAGCTGTCCAAATATACTTTTGTCTCATATATAAAATAATGAGACAGACTTGTGTTAATGAGACTATTCAATGAGATATGCCTTTTCCTTCTTTCCCACAAGTGCACATTCATACAGCACTGACAACCCCTCAAGTCCCACCCTTCTTAGTATTTTGTCTCTCTCAAAGAAGTCACATGGAATGATGTCATCCTACCTGCACAGCATGCCTGTCTCTCTTCAGTTCACTTCCCCGTCTCAAATATTTCCTTTTGATGTCTCAGAACATACAAGAATACAAGCTTAGAAAAGGGGTCTGCCACCTGCAACTGTTAGAAGAAACTTACTCAGAAAAAGGGGAAAAAAATACCACCAGGCAGTGAAAAGCTTGTACGTAATTTGGTACCAGCAGCAAAATGGGTACTTACAGTTCTTGGTGTCCTTGTTTCACACCCAGAGCTGCATGCAGGTGTGTGTATATCCTGGTTCCAAGCCGTACGGGAGGCCTCTCGTGTGGATGGCTGTCCTGGGATCCTGTAACAAAAAGTTCTAACTGATAACTACTTCTTTGCTTTCTGCAAAACATTTCTAACTGCTAGCTTTTATTATCCGTGTGATTGTGAGAAGAGGTGGACTGCTGAGGCTTGGAGAAGAGAAGCTCCTTCTCTGCCATACTGAAACACAGAGTATACATGCATTTGACGTGGCTATATACAAACTTTACTTCAGAATAACGTGCTGCTTCTGTCATTTTGTAAACACATACATTAATCCTGGAAACTGAAAGATGATTAAAAAGAAAGTTTATCTTCAGTTGCCATCTCGATATAAGAGTTTAAGAGTCCCAAGTCTGTCCTGTATACCTGGTAAATACTGTCTGTGTGCTGCCAGGAAGATGACCAGATGCACAAATCTGTTTCTTTCTGGCATAGGCCAGCAATATCTTTATGAGAGCACAAATTTGAAGGAAAACATTGAGATTAGGGGAAGAGAATAAAAGTCTCAATAAACGATGCAGAACTATACTTACAGAAGTACATCATCATAAAAATATTATCTGTAGAGTCCACTTAGTTTTTCACTCCCCAGTGGATGACACATCTGGTGAGAGAGAAAGAGATAAGCTCAGAGCTACTCACAGTAAAGAAGGAAATTTGCGATGATCATCAAATAAATGCAATATATACATGAGATAACTTAAGCCAGAGGCCAGACTGGCACATACATATGGATGAAACAGTATGTCTCTATGATTTAAGTGTCTTTCAAGAGAGCTATTTTTTCACATAGTGTATTTCCTTCTCTGTTAAAAATATGAGAACACTTAATTGAAAATAAATGATACAGATGTAGGTAACAGCAGTCGTAAGGTTTTATCCAGTTTGTAGGAACAAAAAGTAACACCACTGGAGAACCATGAAAAAAATCCTTTAAAACATGACAGTGTTATGTCACATATCCAAGAGATATTTACTGATGCTTGCTTTTTTTAGAGAGGCATGTGAGAAAATGAACTTGCAAAGCCACATTTACTTTTTCTTGTTTACCTGTAATTAGATTACCCTACCTGGGTTTAAAAGACTTAGCTACACTATTATAATGTGTATCTGCCAGCTACAGGTTTTTGCTTTAGAAGATAAACAGTACATTGAAAAGTTATTAGCATACAAACTAAATTACTTTTAGAAAGAACTGACTCTTCAGGTGCTGTGTTTTCATACTTATATATAGATACCCATACACACAGTTTTAATTCCTCTGCTGTTTTGTTGCTGCTAACAAAAACTTTTTGATGTTTGTTTTCTTTTGTCTTGTTGAGGGGAAAAAAAAACCCAACAAAAAACACACCAAACACCCTTGCATGAACCTAGATTGTTAGTTACTTCCACACTTTAAGCCCAGGCTACTAGACAGCAATAATTATGAGTGGCAAAAGGTCACTGCCATTAGTGGGAATCCCACCACTGATAGCAATGAACTATGAATCAGGCAATGAAACCAGTTTTCACACTTGTTAGAAAGTCTGAATTAATAAACAGTCCATTAATGCTGCATAAAAAGAAGCCAAAACCAGACCTGTACTCATGATATTTACTCTGAATACAAACAATGGCAAATATGAGACATACAATGGTGCCATTTTAAATTTTCTGACTGAATCCTGTATTAAAACAAAATAATGTTATTTAACATCAGTGCAGTTTCCCTAGTCTAAAACAACGGGAAGAGAGATCAGAGTCAAATCCAGAATTTGCTGGAGAAAACAGATACAACTTGAGAAAAAAAAACAACCTTAAGACCTGTTTTTCCCTTGAAAACATTGCCAGATGAGACACTCTCATCAATCCTACAACACAGCCTGACATGTTAATTAACAGTTATGAGAATAATAAGTATTAATTTACTGTCCTTGCACTTTCTCTTGAAACCAGCCAAATTTTATCTACAATTTCCCCTAGAAACTGCATTTTGTTCTTAATGAGGGCTTGCTTTCCCTGTGTGCTCTTGGAACAAGCGCAAAGTAAATTATCAAAGAAAGCAACCTGAAGAATACAAAAATTTTACTTCATTCAAATGACTTGAAGTATTTCACTGTCCACATAGTCATCTGAAGACTGAATCTTGAGTTGCACTTGAAATGAAAAAAATTACAAGATCTGGTCTCAAAGATTTTGAAAAATAACTTGCCTCAACAAACTCTACCTCAAGATCTGCATACATACTGTTGTCCCTGACCTCAAGTCAACAGAGTATATAAGCCTGCCACTGTTCTCTGCTCCTGAGTCATCAAAATAGTAATTCCTCCAAAGACAAACATTTTTTTCTTAAAAAAAAAAAAAAAAAGTTATTTCAATGGCATTTATGAACTACCAGAAAGCATACACTTAACTGACCTGCTGAATCACGCCAATGCTTAGTTTGAAGTAAAGAAACACTACTTAATTTCTGTTCACATTCAGAAGGCAAGATTTACAAAACATTATGTTGATGGCTTATCAGGGGCGCTTTTCACTGGATACAACATGTACTAGCTTCAAATCACCGTAAACAAAAGAGAAAACAATGGCTGACTACCGAACCAAAGAAAGATATTTTTCAATTTGAAGAATAAACTTTTACCTCATGAGTAGTGTAGAACATGTGGAGTTTTGCGAGGTTATCTTGAGAAAACACTGATAGCATAGATAATTTTTATTCAGAGATTCTGTTTTCTGTGATATTTTCAGTAAATTACCCCATCTTCCCACTATATACACATAAATCAGACACACACTTTCTTAATTATTGTAGGGAGTGGCATTATAAATCTCTCCTTTTCCCAAGATCTACAACCTCATAAAATTAGAATAATGTGCATCATCTCTCTTGCGTAGCTTCTGGCATGTCGTTTTCACCCTCCTTCCAGCATAATTGAATACTCTGTGGGATATTTGTAGTAATAGTCATCAGTCTCTCTAATGAAAGAAGCCTGGAAAAAATATGGCAGTTTAACTATCAGATGCTATTTCATAATAATAAATCCTAATGTTTTCCAAATACATATGATTTTCTTAATATCACTACATTTGGCTATGTTGGTGAAAGCATTTCTATATTGGGCCATCAGTACTGAAGCTAAAACTATTTGCAGAAAATAGGTGTAATTTACAGTTAATTTTATGAGATTTCTCTATCACCAAATACCTCAGCAAAGAGAAAAGTCACTGTTTCCCATCAGACCACTGTCACTTATCTCTCAGAAGAGTGAAGATGGAGGGTCTTTAGATCTTGATGACTGTCCAGTTAAATGAAAGCACATTAGGATAATAGCCCTGCCTGGTGACCCTGGTGGGCATGGGGGTTAACTGACCGAAATATGGGACAGTACAGAGCAGAACTGCTTTCAGCTGAGTTACCCATGCCCCTTCTGTTCTTGGGGATGTCCAGAAATAATTGGTTGGGCAAAGAAGGCAAGTATAAGGGCCTCAGGATCATAATTCAGATGGGAGTTGCCTGAATTTGCTTCAGGTGTAAGTGTTGCATCTATGCAGCTATGCATCCACCTTCAAATAACCAGAACTAAAGGAAGAAAGTCATGCTACGGGCACAGCCCTGTAAGTCCCATTTTGCCAAGGTCTGATATCTTCTTCACAGCCTAGAAGGGAATAAGCTGCAGAAGGAATCATTGGGAAGGTGCTTGCTTTGTCACCATTCAAATCAGAGGCTACTGGAAATGACATCAGGCAAAACTGGTGCATTTGGGCAGCCAAGGGCCAGTCCTCAGCAATAACACACCCCAGATAATGGACCGGACTTTCAGCCGGGGTCAAGGGTCAACAACAGGACATGGGCTGACAGACCTTGAGCTTTGAGGACGAGATCCAGGCGCCTACCACCAATACCAGCTTCCAGGAGTATGCAGTTGGGCTCATGAGGTCATATATCAGGAAAGGGATGTGCACAGAGACCCTAAACCAGAAGGCCTTTGTAGGTCTGCCTGAACTAAAAAAAAACAGGTTACATTAGTGCCACCCCCTCATCACCAGCACAGTATTTTACCAGCACACAGGATAATGGCTATTCCATTAAACTGATATGAGCAGGAGCTTGAAAATCTGCTGGTTTTAAAGGAATTTGGTAGCATGCCACTCAATGAGTCAATCTAACCCCTAGATAGGTTCTCTTTCTTCTCATGTGCCCTAGGCTCCTACAAGACCCTCTGCAAAAAAGAAGACATATGTAATATAACCTTTTATCACAAATGCATTGGACATAGTTCTTTCATCCACTTATATTTCTCAGTGCTACTGCTGCTCTCACCACAGCTTTAGAATATAGCATATTTTAACACAGCAATGATCCTAACTGCAGTACAGAAGACATGCAAATGGAGTCTTGCTTGTCAACAAATGCTAACAGAAGCCCACAGAGGCCCATCTGGAGTTTTAAGGGATTTATTGGCTTCTTTTCATCATCCCCACCTGCTTTTTATTATTATTATTATTATTATTATTATTATTTGTTTATTTTTAATCTACAGCAAATTTCTCATTTTTACAGGTATCAGTCACCAGGCAGACTTTACCCACAGACAAAAAGCTTCAGTGTAACGTTGTTTCTCTCCATTGCTGTTTTCACAATTTTGCAATTCCATTCTTGTTTCTGAACTTCAGCCGTTCTTGTGCACTGACTTATTCAGCTCTGCTAACCCATTCAGTGAGATTTATACCAAGTTTGAAAGCCAATTTCTGTTCTCTGTTTCATGCAACTCCAGTTCTAGAATAAAAATAGAAAGTAATAAGCACTGCCTAATAAACCTACACTGTAAATCTATAAGCATATAAACTCCTAGTGCTAGGTGGTATTTATTTACACAAACAACCCTACTGATTTAAGTCATATTTAACATGGGTAAGAGTCTATTCCTCAAGTACAAAATCTAGAAGACTGGAAGTTAACTTGCTTTCCTATTTTAGTTTCTGGTTAACAAGCATTTTATTGACTTGCTTATTGCTTTACTATAATAATTCCAGATGTATTGTGTTTTAAGTTTCTATCTGAGAGCTACTATCAGCTCAGTTTAAGTTTCTCTTTGAGTACAAGCTACTACTTTTATAGAGTTGTTCCTATTACAGAAACAATAGAAAAAATGGTATTTACCAAATGTGGTAGTAAGCAATAACAATAAATCTTGGACATTAAGACAAACACAGTGTAATATAAGTTTGATTGCAATTGACTGGAGATGTTGCCACATCAGAACGACTCTAGATTCTGCAGAGTAATTCTATCTTAAACTACAGAACAAAGAAACAAAAGATGCCTCTCTGCATAGTAACTGATTTCTGTAAGGTCAGTTATAATGAAAGTGCTCACTGGGAGAGTAAGGCACCAAAATACATACAGCTCTGCAATTTCTAAAACCCAGACTCAAGCCATGCTTTAGAAATACATTGTTAGTAAAACTGTTTCTTTGAAGAACTCAGCTTTGGTTTCCACCAAAAGTCTTATTCTAGAAGCCTCCCTTCTTACCTCCTACTTTTACTGCAGCTACTCATCATATTCATTATCCAGTATATTTGATCATGCAAATCATCATGCTCATCAGACATGCAGTAGAAATTAAGGTAACAGGAAACCCATTCTTCCAAGCTTCTCTATGACAACTACGGTATTCAATAAAATGATTCCACTGCCCGACCTGGAATTTTATGGTCCCTCTGAGCATGACATATTTTGCACCTATGAAGTCAATCAAATGCCAATGTTATTTTTTCTTTTATTACCCAGGACTGGTAGAGCAGTTTCAGTAAAAATAATTTATACCAACTGTTTCCGGTTAATGGAAAATCAAAGTCTTCAGACGGTGTTTTTTATTTCTGGTGCTTGAATTCTCAGAGAAATAGTGAAGTATAATTGGTACCATACGCTTTTTATTGTTTTCCACATGAAAGAATCATGATTTTCAGTGGATCATCGAATTATGCTGTGGCATTGTGCCAAATCATCAAACAGCAAGGTCACATATGATGAAGGTACAGTGTCCAAAATAGGAATAGCATGTATCATATCTTTGAATTGAAGGTTTATTTCAGTTTGTCTGAGTAAACCCAGCCAAGAAATTTTCTGGGGTTTTCCACAGTCTAAAAAGCACGTCCTTGTAAATTACTGGAACAAGTCCAAGAAAATGTGCAAATATTCATCGCCAAACAACAGGATTACAAAACACTATCATTTCAAAGAGTACATTACATTAGAGCCAAACCAGTTGCTTCAGCCACTTCAGCAAATGTTAATAACTACCGAATATGAAAACAAATGCACCTACCGTATTTCACAAATATTGCTGTCATAGAAAAATAGTCTCTCTCCCACAGTTGTGCTTGCTGAAGCATTACGTTCGCTAATTGTTTTGAGTACTAAGTTATCTGCTTTACACATCTGCTTCACAAAATCACAACTAAAGGAATATTTTTAGAAAATCCTGCACATTTTTCAGCTTTGGGGAAAAAAAAATTTTCACTTTGTGTGCAAGGCTACATCAGATTCAGTAACTGAATCTTTTTAACATTCTTTGACTCATTTTGTTGTGCTACTTCATGCCTCTATTTCTGTTGTATCATTTCAAGCTGAAAACTTGCTGGAAGGAGAACATCACCTTCATGACACGTGTCTTACACAATGGAGCAATTAGGCACACACCCAAGAATTAAAATTCCAGCACCAAGTGACAGTCAACAACTCTAAGGTTTTCGACTAGTTACAAAGTCATTGCAGTGCTTCTAGTTTGGACAGGGCTTTGATACAGGGGAGACATCTTCCATTCACAGAAAGTTAGCTCTTCAGGTCAGGAAGTTATAAGTCTGGAGTTGTAAAGTCTGAACTGCTTACAGAGGTATTGCACATGCATTTCTCATTGTCACAGCAAGTTTCCTTTTTAATCTGATATACAAAGCCGTTTCTAAAATAATGTACATAGCACCAAAAGAATTCATCAGAAGCTGATGAATTTAAACTTTCATTTAACAATTCACAATGCAAATATTGCCAACTAAAATGCAACTGGCATATTTTACCCAATTGTAGGATTTCTGAAGAGAAACAGGAAACTAGGCAGATTTTATCTCTCAGTACTTCGCAGGCAGGAAATTTAATTTTTCGCCTTCTGGAAGGGTTTCAGTTGTAAAGACTTTTGAAGGAACACAGTGGCAGTACGACCTAAATTGATGGTTTTAAAGAGAGGAAACACTAAATTTATGGCAGGGACTATGTTATAATCCAATATCTCAGCCTTTGTTAGAGACAGAACAAACATTGCCCTGGGGTTTGAATGACTCTGTGGACAATCTTCTTAGAAACTTTGTCATCATGGCTCTTCCGGGTCACAGATGAATTTATGAAAAAAGCAACCCTCCCTCAAAACCTGAGCAGGCAAACAAGACTGAGGAAGAGCCTTGTTAGTCCTTTCTGCACACAAAATACGAAATGGCAATCTTGCTGTTTTAAAGTTCTCCCTACTTTTTGCCTCTGTGGATACTCTCTTGTTCATAAATAAATTAGTTATATTAAGAGATTCATTTATATTAGATCAATACCAAAACTCTTAATGGCAGAGTTCTCCATGGCTTGGTAAGCCCTTTATCTACTGCTTAGACCAGAAGTAGAAATCACAAATAATGGGATGAAAAAACAACAACAAAACCAAAGCTGATGTTCACCCTACAAGACTGTTTGGGTTTGACTGAATGACCTTGAAAATTGGGCCACATTATAATCAATGACCAGCTGCATCTCTATCAAGATAAACATCAGATGTTTGCCGAGGAGGCTGGCAATCCACACTAGAATGGTGTGAACTATTTTTGGTTCATCTTGAACCAACCCTGGCACACCCTGGGTGCACTGTTTGAAGTATTCTGCACACATGGGCACAGGATATCTGCACAGCTGTGAATCTGGCAGCCCTTCTTCCCTACCTAAAGACCTATCCTGCAGCTGTTTCACCTCCAGAGGGAAACGTGGGAGGACAGGCCATGAAAACATTTATGGGAGGTGCTGGGATTTGCTGGCAGAACAGAGGTAGCTACAGAATAAAACAAGGCCCCCAACATGTTGCATAACAAAATGAGAACTTACATACCCTAGAAACATTACCTTTTCCTTTCACAGTATGTTTAAGGCAGGAACAAGAATGCTGTATTTTTTCTTGAGGGAGCATCCAAGAATTCTCTTTCTGATGAGAGAATCAGAGATTTATCCATTTGTCATCTCCGTAGAGCAGTATCTATTGCAAGACAAGATGGAAAAATACCTATCTTTCAGTAGTATGCATACATAAGCAGCAAATCAAATGTTTACCTAACAAATACGTACACATGCAAACATCTACAAATACCTACCTACTGACTAAGTTTTTACACTCGAAGGACATTTTATATTTGCCTCTACTTTCTGGAATTGGTTATGAATGCAGGATTACACTTGCAACTATCTTATTTTTCTTCCCCACTTTTTTTTTTTTTTTTTTTTTAAATTACACATTCCTGGGTGTCTGCCTAAGGAAATTTGGATGTTCTCAAAGAAAGGGAATGCTTAGGTCTGTCTCAGCAAGGGGAACTAAGATGTGTTTTTTGCTGGAAATTGCTACAGGGTAAAGAAAAGGATTGGGGAAGAATGTGAAGTATTAAAACCCATGTAAGTCCAACTCCCTGTTGTGAATTCAGCAGCAGTTTACAGGCAGTTTTGATCTGTGTCTCTTGCCCTCATTTTCCAAAATAATTTGCATTTATGTTGAACACATACCAACTTCAACCTCTAAAAATGTTAAAACCTCTCACAAATGAGCTTCTGTGCAAATACTGTTGGATAAACAATACTCAAGAAAGTCAAGATACTATAACAAATAATTGGAGATGACGACTACAGCCATGAAATGCTTCTGCCAGGGGCAAATAAATTAATAATCTTGCTGTTGTACCATAGCATATCTTATGCAAAATGCTTGTCTTAAATATTTATTTAGACATGTGCAATGAGATATGAAGCTACGGTTTCTGTAAAATCCCCTAGAGGAAGCTTGTAGAGCCAGCACGTCAGGGTTTTCTTTTGATGCTGTGTTCTGTAATACCCTTTGTATGTGTTTCCCAGCTCTACATATATAAGATTAGAAGCAAAACAGATCCAATTCTCCAGCAGAAATTTTGCCATGTGGCTTGAGAGGTGGCAAGGCATTCCTTAGTGTGCTGTCACTCCACATTTCCTGCCTCCTCAAAAATTTTATTTGGAGGGAGGCACTAGCAATAATGATATGTGAGGATGATGAAGCATCACTTTCAGAGTGCATTCCACTCCTTCAGATGTATTCTGGGGATTTACTATGCTATGCTAAATGCCTTAGCCTATGCTAAATGTACTTTCAAGCCATAGGTACACTCTTTATTTCTGCATATTGGCATATATCCCTTCTCACAAATATCCCATAGAGTATATTCCCACTTGTAACACAGAATCCATCTGGAAATGCTTCCAATGCACACAGTTCCTATTTCTTTGTTGAATATATTCAACAAAATGACCAAACCAAATGGGAGGAAGCATAAACTTTTAAAAATAAACAAATGAAGCACAAGACAGTCCTCCTCAGATTTGCACGTTCAACCCCAGCTAAGTAGTTGAATTAACAACATTTTTACCAGATACCTAAGGACTCTCTGACTTCTCATTTACTCCTAAGCAAATGATTTAGAGTGGAATATTTAAAACATTCTATCAATCCTGTGAAAAGGACAATGCAGTTTCACCTCACTACTGCTACACATCCATTGTGGTCAATTATTTTCTTTGCATCGCTTCACAGCCTGTAACAACTCTGGACTTCGGGGCCAATAGCAGGAACACAATTATCCATCTCCCTTTTTACTTCACGCTCTCCTGTGAGAATATTCTGAGCCATCTGTTGTCAGCACCCGTAGGTCTGCAGTCCCTGTAAGTGCGTAAATTTGTTCAGGGTCAAAGAATACAAAAATCTCTTTTCCCAAATGTTGGTCACTATGTTGCAAGTCACACCTGTCACAACAATCCCATCCCAAATATGCTCTATGTCCACAGCTCATCACAAGAGCCATCAGTTGCATGGTTCTAAGATATTAGGGTTTTTAATTTATCTTTTTTTAAGAGTTCTCACAGTGGATCAGTATAAATGATGAGTGAATGTTCTGTTCATTTTTAAAAGGTGTGTGTTTCCTTGCCGAACTCTGCTTTAGTACTTAATTCACTTCAATGCAATTAACCACAGGGAAGAAACAGCCCTTGAGAGCATGAAGGAATGATTCCCAGAGACTGCCACCACTGCTAACAGACGGAGCTGTCACCGAAGCAAGCAAGATTTAAATCCCAGCTGGGACTCCAGGAACTCCCCAAAGCAAGCCATCCAGGCGACAGATGATGAACTAGTTCTCCACTTCCCAGCTTAGCCACGCTGGTGAAGATAATCCTGACAGCTTTTGCATTAAACAGCTCCAGGTTTCAGTCAGATATAACAAGCATAGTAAACCTAAGCAAGGACCTATAGCTGGGGCTAGAGGTGGTCAGATGTGAATTTGGATTTTCTTTTTTTTTTCCTGACAGAGGTAATATTTTAATGCCCAGTGAAAAAAGACCTAGGTGCCAGAGCATGCCTTGTTCACTTTTGTAGAGCAGAGGACCAGTTTGGGAATTGGGAACAATGTCGTCCGACAAGGACTTTGCATCCTTCTCCAGAAACTCTGCTTAGCTTAGGGAAATGTAGACTATGTAACATAAATAAATCAAAATGCCACAGTTCTCTCTGGAATGAGACGGGATTAGAATACTATACTAGAATACCAATGGGGAAGATCAAATGCAATTTTGGCATCCAGAACCAAACTCTGCAGCATTAGCACATTTTTTGGCTCTCTTGGCTTTTTTAGCCAGTAGCACTGACTCCGCAATTACATTTTTCATTATTGCAAAGTAGTAATTATCTCTCCCTCTTTTATTCACATTTGTCACAGCAACTTCCAATCAAGTGCAGAAACTTTTTACAAGATAAAAGTGACTGAGAAAATCTGAAATTTCAAAGCGGCAGATAAAGACAAAAAATATTCCTGGAAGAGTAACTTGATTAATAAAAACATCTGTAGGCCCAATGCTGAAAAAAGCAAAACTCCTCCCCTTATCCTTTTACTAGGAAATCTACCAATATAGACTGATAAATATCCCATTTTTCCTAACAAAATAACATGAATGAAACAGCTGAGATATATATTGTTACGTACATAGAGAGGCTAGAAAAAAAAAACAGATAAGCTAGAAATGTAATGCTGTGTTAAAGAGGAACTATCACTGACAAATACTGATGATACTGGAATAGCACTGGAATAGCTGTAGGAGAAATACTTCAATATTGGCACTGTCCAAGCCAATTTGAAAACTCATCTGATTACACTAATCCCAAAATAGATAAAACAGGAAAACATATTAGGGATTTCCAGCTAATAGCTTTCCTAACTAAATTTCAAAAGGTAGCAAAAACTCATGGCTGTCAGACTGCACTACTAGATTTCCATAAGTGTACAGAAAGGTCAAATGGGTTTCATAAATCAGGTGTTAAAATCTATGTTCAAGGAATAATATGGTTAATGCCTGAGGAGGCCTGATCATCTGAATACTCTTCAACTGTCCTATCACAGGTTGCCAGAAAAGCATTTGATAGCATTGAATGGCCCTTATAACATCTTGCAGCAGTTCTCAAAAAAAAAAAAAAAAAAAAAAAATTCTGCTTGGGACTAACAACATTCAAAAGGCTTGAAATACTACATAAAGTGCACTGATATAACAGATGGATATAAAACCTGTCCCGTTCAGCAAAAACCATGAGTGCTTCAAGGATGTCTACTTCCTCTCCTTTTAACTTCTTGGAGACAGGCACTACTTATGCATATTATGTCCACATTACATTTTACGCTACAGGTAAAATATTGCTAGTGTGATCTTCAGGCAATCGGAATACCTACAATCATGTCATAGCTAATATGACATGGCTGAGAGAAAACACATGCATGATGCTGCTTAAGCATACTGTGGAATAAATCATAGCAAAAGATGGGGGGATTATAATGGGATAATGACAAGAGAATACTGAAATTATGAATACCTGTAGCTAAGTAACAAAACAGGAGCAATTTTCATCTGTTTTTGTGAGATAAGCATCTATGTTCTCAGCATATATTCTACCCTCGGTTGCCCTTTTCCCTCCATTCTTGCCCAGCAATAAAAATTGTCAAGCGATACTTTGGTCAGTACATACCAGAAACTATATTTCTCAGTGCAGAATTCAGGCATTTCTTAGCAGCTACTGACAGGCTGCCTGTATACCAAGTATTTCATTTCAACTATTCTACCTGCTGTCTACAAAAATACAAATGATGAAATTTTTAAAAAGACTGATTACTATCGTCCAATCTCAACTTCCATTACACCCAGGAGAGTCTCCCTGATGTCTCTAATAGGAACAGACTCTGGCCAACAGAGCACTTTTGAAAATCCCCTCCTCAGCAACAGGAGGGAAGCACAAGCCACCATAACCACATTAAGAAATTTCAGAAACATATAAGCTGTCTGTTACCCAGATCTTTTCAAAATTAATACCCCCACCCAGCAAAAATGATAGTCAGACAGACCTCTGCCCCCATGTGGAGACGATCACAGGAGTGAGGGTTGCATTTCTAAATAAATCCTTATGCACTCTCCACAAAGACTGCACAAGGCAAGGCAGAGAACAAAAAGAAGGGGTCTGAACAGCAATTTGTTCCATATTCTTCCAGGAATATATTCTCTTTTGTTTTAAAACATTCAAGTCTTCTTTACCTTCTCATTACTTGCTCTAAGATCACTAAGAGCACAAGGCACAATTACTCAATTTCCAGATGAACTCGTATTATAACAATTTAGGGTTACAATAGGAAGACAAACATTCCTGCTATTGCCTGTTATTCTGCTAATTGTTCCTATTTTGTTTTTTTCTAGCAAAAAGTAGGATTCACAAATAGTGGAAACCATCCTCCAAACAGCATATTATTTCATTATAAATGCAAGGCTTCGTAAGTGGCGATAATGTAAAACAGAGCATGGGAGTCACTGGTGTAAACTGCTGCTACGAAACTGGTTGGAAAATGTTTTTCTCCCGTCTGGCAGGGTGCGTGCGTGCCGTGAGCTGAACCACCAAGCTTTCCTTGGGAATTCTGCCCACAGGAAAGGCACATACCACACAAAAGAATAAATAAAACCCCAATTTTCTGTTCAAAAAAACCTCATCAGGAAACTTTCTCTCAACCTTTGCACAGAGTGCAATGCCTCACTGTGGGTGAGATTCAGTTGTGTAAACATAGGTGTCCAGCAGCATTTCAGCCGCCTCAGGGCAAGTGAAAATGTCTCCATGAGGCTGACAAATGAGACAGGACCTCGTGCCCTTCTGGGCAAATGCAGGCCCAAGTGAGTTGCCCTAGGGCATCTTGCAGAGCACAACAGGGCTTAATGCTTAGGCAACTGAATCCCACCCACAGAGTATGGCTCGCCAGTATCAGTCTGCACGTTCAGATCTGTCACAATAAATTCAACTTTTTGTTTGTCGGTTGGTTTTTGTTACGAAAACAATTTGAAAACAAGAGAGCAAAAAGCATTAGTGAGACATGGAGAAACCAGAAAAGGTATACAAAGATGAACGGGGAAAATAAACAAAGGAAGAACACGGACTGAAGTGTAGAGTCCTGAGATATCCAGACAGGGATCCTGAGGCAGGAAATCCTACCTGCAAGGCTCTCTTTTGCAGCCATCTGCTCCTGCAATTGTCATTCACATTTGCATTTACTTTCTATCTCAACTTGCAGAGTGGAACAGTATATGAGTGCTGCACAGTGGTAACAGGTGGTGATAATCCCAGGGATTTCCTTGAAGATATTATGGGAAATGAAGTTTTCACTGCCTGGCCCACACTACTAATGTAAGAATGTGAGCAAGAGTACAGGGGACAGCTGGGAGGGGAGGATCTGCTTCTGATTAGAGGAGAGGAATATTGTACACTTTGCACGAAGGCTCCAGGACCAGAAATCATCCTATGCCAACATCGGCATCTCCCTCTGAATTTTAATGTTACTGACTCCATAGCCACCTAATTCCAGCTGATGTATTTAGGGACAGCTGATGGGTGAAAAGCTCTGCTCTCCAAACACATATTACGCACACAGTAATGCTTGGCCGTTTGGGAGGCACTGTGCTCTTCCTGCACTTGAAAAAAAGAAAGTGACCCCAGTGAACATAAAGAATTTATTTCTTTGTTCATCCTGAGCATGGAGAGTAACACTGATGCCTTGAAGATAGCAAAAAACTTATTTCCTGAGAAATATTTTCCGAGTTACTTCAGACTGATTTTCTAAGAGATCACTGTAGCTGACAGTCAAAATAAATCAAATTACAAACTATATTGTACAAAGGTCCTCAGTTAAACTGCCAATTACATCTGAGAAGACACGTATTACATGTATATATGCTATAAGTTCCCAAAAGTATTCAATTTTAAGCAAGGGCAGAATATTACAGTCTTCATTCAACATTGCTGGCCATACATGTACAGTGTGCATCATGACTAGATACTGGGGTACAGTGCAAGGCAGTAAGAATCCCAGTCCACCCATTACCCAGACTGGGCAGCCTCTCTAGGCTGCCTGCCAGAGCTGCTTTGTATTGGAAGCTCCACTAAACTCAGAAACATAGATGGAGTCATAAATACAAAAGCAAAGCACACTTAAAAACCTCCCAGTGTAAGCCATTGGTTTTACACTCATTTTGCAGTGGTATAAAATGACTGCATCCTGCACAGGCAAGCAATTAATCAGTCGTTCCGTGCTGCATATCCACTCAAAGAACAGGACCTATTTTACAGTCAATGTGATCTCATTTCTTTTCTAGGAGCAGACAACATTTTGTCCCTACACCAAGGAAATCACAGAGGATTTTACTTTGCAGAATGGACTGCAAAGCAAACACCCAAAGCTATGATGCACTGAGCTACTTTCAAACCTGGAAACCATATAGTTGAGACTGCACAGCCCTTTCCCAAATTAAGAAGACCTGAAAAGTGGGTTTGCTTACTCCAGCCAAGAGCTAGGCTCTGCTGCTTCAAGTATCAATGCTAGTTTATCTACATGGTATTGAGTTGCACCTTATGGCCTCTCCAAATCAGAGCTAACTTAGAGGGCTTTGCACTACTTTTCCAGTTACTTTCATCCTAATTACGAGTGCAGGTTTATAGAAAAACCTAAGCAGCAAATGTAAAGGGTTGAATGTCGCGAACTACCAGGCTAAATGGGTATGCATTCTGCTTAGTTCGAGACAAAAAGATGACAAATTCGTAGCATGTTAATTTGTAGTAGTGTTAACTAACATAGAATGAATTTGTGCATTTTAATACAACTGCAACAAGCATAGGAATTCTTGCGTGCAACCTCTTAGCCCATTCAGGAGAAAAAAAAAAAGAAAAACGGCAAATAGTATTTAACACCTGGGATTTCATTAAATGCATATCACCAGATCCACAAACATAATAAATTTGATCACAGAGGTAAACAAACAAACAAGCAAGATGCCCCCAATCATTCACAACCGTGCCATTAACGCTAAATCTCAAGTCTGAACCAGTTTTAAGAAGTTCAAGTTCAGACTGTTGGAATACAATGTATTCATGTTTGATGCTACAGCCAGAAAAATAGAGACATTACCAGCTCCATGTCTTTGTCTCAAATGCCTTCCGTCCAGACCTTTGATGTGGATACAGAATACATGCCGCTCAATTTCATGTCAGTGTTTCAGTTTACTTTGCTTCTTGCTTTACATACAACATATGTTCAGTTATTAGAGGTTTTCTGCATATTACATCACTTTTACAAGTGACCTCATGAACTTGCACCACTAATTCAAAAGGATTAGCGACATTTGCTCGACATTTCTTTGAACTTACTTCTACTAAAAGATGGGCTGTTGAACAGAAGTTCATCCTCCTGCAAAAATAATAGAAGATAGGCTTTGGTATCTGTTAAAAACATGTGTATCAGCAGGCAATCTCCTGTTACAACAGGGAATTACTTTTGATAACGCACAGAACTTTGATCAAACCCTTATACTCTGTTGAAATACATTCACCCCTATTGTCTTATGCAGTTCCAGTGGCTAAGCTACTTCAGCTTCAATTACTGCAGCCTGGCTCTGATAGATCACAGAATAAAGTAGCCACAGTAAATTATTCAGAGTTCTGGATTATAGCTGTTTCCCAGGTATTCCCACTGAATTTAAGAATATAAGGTATTCAGCAGTTTACAGTTCTCAAACAACATTTTGCACTGAAAATACCTTTTTCTTTCTTTCTTAAAAAAAAAAAAAGCAGCATTTTTTGTACTGTAGAGAAAAATCCACCTTTAATTAAAAGAATAAACAAACCATGCAGCCATTTTCCAGTTTAGATTTCTAATGTGTTTGGTAATTCCCAGTGTAGCAAACATTTAGGATTTTGTTTTCTCGTTCAGACTTATAAATGGAGAAACATGAGGAGACTGAACTGAAAAGTAGACAAAAAATAAATAAAACAGAGTGCAGTGCAAAAACAACGTATGTTTTTTAACTGAAAATTGTCTCTGTCCCATCTGGCTGTTAAGACACCTTCTTTGCTGTAGTGTAAGAAGCAAAGGTTCATAAAGAAACTCAGGGGTCATTCTTTTCCCATTTTGGGATTCAGAGCCTTGGGTTATAAAACCAACTTTTCCAGGGATAAAGACAGCCACAAAAAACATCTTTTAAGGACAGTGATGCGCCTGCCTCCCTCCCTCTCTCCTCAGAGTGGCACATCCCAAACTGTAACGAACTTTTCTATTCCAGGCCACTGCTCAGTAAAATAAAAAAAAAAACAGAGGACAAAACTCAATCCAAGTTTCCCAAGGTCAGTGTATGCGCTCCAGTCACCCAAATACTGCATGTCAACTCATTACCTGTTCTAAGTGAAAGTGGCAACCACTGTTGTGCTGAATGTAGAGCATTTTTCTATTAGTTATACTTCCAGGACTGCTCCTGGTATGAGCCTTCAAGAGATATAGGAAGTTACGTACCTAATACATGCACCCTATGTGCTGCAAGCACGAGAGAAAAGATTGATCTTGCCAAGAGTAAGGCACCTTCAGCAACAAAAGAGTTGGAAGACTTTACTCATCTCTGGAACGGTATTACTAACAACTAACATCCTTCCAGGTTTAGGAAGTAATTAAACAGGGCTTCAATAAACAATACATTTTGGGCCTACATTTAAGCATTACAAAGACCCTTTCATTTGTACGTATTTTCTAGAAAATTGCAGTAAATCTAATGCAGGTTTTTTAAAAAAAAAAAAACCAACATGGAATTAAAACATATTTGCATTTCTGCCTTTATTCACCTTTTTTTTACTTTCCCGTCTATTTACAACTCTTATTTCATGGAGCTGGACCCACATTTTTAATAATTTTTTGATCCACCCCAAGTATGTAGGATATACATTAGCCACATCACTGCAAAAGCAATGGCAGACAAAAAAAAAAAAAAAAAAAAAAGCCTTTGACCTGAACGCAGTCAGATTTTCACAAAGGTGAAATCACATATCTCAGTTATCATGTCTGGTTTCCCACCTGAGTTTCTGAAATCTTTAATTCATTACATCATTTTTACTTGATATAGACAGAATCACTAACGTCAGGAAGAGAGAAAGAAGAAATGAAGCAACAAGAACAGGAAGCAGTTTGTTTTCACATGTATGTTATAAAGGTAAAAAACCTGAAAACTTACATTCACAAAGCACACGCTATGCTTTCTACAATTGTTCTTCACATCCAGCTCTTGTTTCTCCCTTCTTCAACTGCAGAGAAGACTGCTTTTCTTATTATGTATGTACAGCACTTAGCACAACTGTCAAGGACCTCTAGACTTTACTGACATACAGAGGACAAATAAGATAATGGAACACACATAGTTTAATCTCAATAAATCTCTAGATAGAATATTTTCCCTGAAACAATTAGCCCTTTTAAGAAGCATGCATCTTTCACCTATTTGCTGTGTTTCATAAAATTTGTTTTATATGTAAAAGATGGGGGGTGAGGTGTTAAAATTAACTGTCATGTCAGTCCAAGAATTTAACACAAAACAATACCATATACTGTTATCCTATAAATTTAACCCAGGTTGGAAATTGGCCAGTGCTGCACCATTTGAAATGTAGTTTGCATATTGTCACATATTTTAAATACATGGGTAATAATATATATCAAAAGCAGATTTTCTTTCACATGGGGAAATAAAATAAAGGAAAAAATAATTATCAAAACATAGCCAAATTTTAAGTTAACGCAAATCCAAAGAATAATCCCCACGCAACCATAAATTATGTGGTGCCCTCACTCAATTCAAAAGCCACTGCTGCATCTGTGGCTTGGGGGGGCAGGGACGGGAGAGATGGGAGAGTTCTTTTGATCAAATAAACCACAATACTTAATGCATACTTAGTATTACATAGTTTATTTGAACAGATAATACAGGCTGAGAATGTTACTTCAGTCCCATGGCATACAGCAATTATATCCATTGTCAAGTGCTTTCTCACCATCTGCCATTAGATCCTGCTGGCAGAAAATACCCAATGCCAAGCAATGTCTGAGAAGGCACAGATCCTCTGCACCTCTCATTGATCCACTGAAGGCTGACCAAACTAAAGAACATCTCTACTGAAGCTGATATTCACCAGATGGCTATTAATTTTAATGATAACAAAGAAACTATGAGTGTGAGCCTTGCAATTCTGTCCAGTTCAGTATACGAGAGATTTAAAGTTTACAACTCCATGCTATTTACTAAAATAAGGCAGCAGAGCACCCTCCTCTCCTCTCCCACTAATAAAAGACAAAATACAATTCACAATGTGGCTGTCCTATGCATTAATAATTCACATCTGGGCCAGTATCAATCTGCTGGTCGATGCTGAGCAATCTTTTTTTGGTCAGCAATGTCTGTGTCCCTTCAGCTGGGTCACAGAAACAGATCTTCAGCTAATGAAAAGTCAACATAAGTCTCCTGAACTCTGTGCCCATGTTAGTTTACACACCACTTATTACAAGAGCTGATGGTTTCATTTTGCAGTTCAGTTTTCTGATTTTTCAGTCTTCAAATTCAATTTTTACCCTTTTTTGCCTGGATGCAATTTCCTTCAAAAACTTTATAACAAGATAAACTTCCACAGGCTGTAACTCATCCTAAAGAAATCTCTGATCTGTGAAGTTTAAAAATATCAGGGGAGGACTTTTAAAGCTGTTAACAAACATTTCAGACTTGAATGCCAAAACCTAGGTTCAGATCACTGTTTACACACTTGATCCTTATGGGAATTTAACACTTTTAAAAATGGCAGACCTTACAAGAAATAGTTGTAGAGCTTCTTGATTGACTGTGTCCTCCTGAAATCTTGCTGAGTTTTGCAACTTTCCCTTTCTACAGTGAGATTTAACTGAAGAATATTATTGAAGGGAAACGAGTTTGTCTTGCATTGAAACACACTGAACTATAGCTAGATAAAAAATACCAAGCAAGTTCTGCAAATTATGCTTCCATGAGTTTACTGGAACATGAGTTTGCCTATCACAACACGTGACTTACTGCTTTTATCTTTCAAGACACTAACTGGTAAGCAAATTTCAAAGTTACATGCCTGACTGTATAAGGAAGATGAATTTTGAATCACCTACATATCCCGACCGCAGAGCACTCATACACTTCTCCAATAGGAAACAGAAACAGTGCCACATGACTTATCTGAAATTCAATGCTATTTGAATTTCAAACATTAGATTAACACGCTGAAAAACGCAACCACAAATACCAGCATTGAACAGGCGAGAAAGAATATATTCAGCCTCATAGATATTCCTTCAGAGGATACATAAGTTAAATTACTCAAAAAGCTATTCACTGTAGACTTTTCATTCGGATCTAGTTAAAATGTAAACAACCCCTGAAAATTTAGTTTGTTTTTCCACTTCCTGTGTTATGCAATGTACTCAAGTTACACAAGGCTGTTTTTTCAGCTGGATCACAACATGGTAGCATTTGCAGACCAGTGCTGATGTTTCATTAATGATCTCCATAACAAGAAGATCATTGTTTTCTTTTATGTAAATGCTGGCTAAGTTACAATCACATTAAAATTTACTACATTCTTTTTGGTGGCCCGGTATCAGAGAGAAGGTCATGCTTCCTACCAGTAAGGACACTCCAACAATGTGTAGGCTATTTTGGGTGAGTGCCTGGTGATTAAAAAAGCCACAGTTAATGAAGTCTGCCAGCAAAAGAGGAAATCTTGGTTATTCATGTCAAAACAAGAAGAGAACTTGGTTTGTTAGGTGACATCCAAACTATTCTGTATAAAAAAGGTTTTGTACAGCTGAAACTCTTCCCATTCAATGAGTCCGATCTAATAGCTGACTCAGAATACAGTTTCAAATTCTAGCTTTGCAACAGACTACAGAGCATGGCCAGGCCAATTCATTATTTCATTCCTCATCCATCAATCACAAATTAGAAACAGTATTTTTCTTCCTTTTTCTTAACTATTGATCTAAACTGTAAGCTCACTAGTTAGGAATAACTAACTAGGTAGGTACAAAAGAGTACAAAGTAAAATAGCATCCCAGGCAGTAACTGTGAACAAGCAAAAGACCACAGAGCACATATCAAATAAAACTGTAATTGTTAGAGTAACATTTTCAGTTGACAGTCAGTGAGGTTGCAGTTCACAAATCACTCAGCAAATGCCTTTTCCCAAATCAAAATCTTTTACTGTAGTAATGAACTATTATCACATTAAGAAAAGAATCACACTCTATGTAGAGTCACACTTAGTTTCAGGTACAAACTGGCAGGGAAATGCTGACCATTCATCTAACACCCAAACACTGTTCCAAGCTGAAAACAAGGTTGTCAGAACAAATGTTCTTTTACAGTGTTATTACTAACTTTACTGAACAGAAAAACATGCACAAAAATCCACCCAATGCCCTCCCCACATGCAGACTCTGACCGACACTTAGAAAAGCAGCATTTATGCAAACTCAAGACTGCTTTAGGAAAAAAACACCACAAGATATAATGAATAAAATACCTGCAATAAAAAACAGGATTTTTTTTCCAAAAAAAAAAAAAGCTAAAAATAAACCATGACACTACTAACAAATGCTTTCAATAAATATGCCACATTTAATCTTGTAATTGCCTTTGCTAGTTTCCTGCCACAACAAGTCATGTTAAGAAAATGCTGCCACTAGCTGCAGCCTACACAGGGACTACCACGCAATGGCTTCCTCATTGTTGTGTAAGGCAGGCGTCAGAGAAGTACTCCTGGAGGGACATGACACCTAATCATCTGACACAACGCCTCTCCCTCTCATGAATACTTGTGGGTCTCATTCAACTGCTTCTTTTGGAAATACTGAAATGTTAGATAACTACAAATGTAATAAGTAACTAAGAATCTCAATATCTGTATTCCCTGTCGCTGCTTGGACACGTAATCACAAGCAGCCAGTCTCAAGTGCTCTTCTGAATGAACCTAACCATGCTGACTGCCTCTATTCATGCAGCTCCAAAAATGTTAGAAATACATGGTTTAAAAAGAACAATACTTCAGCAGTTCAGTAAAACAGCTATAGCATGTAGGAAATAGTGACAGCTACATTGTGTCAAAGCTAAAAATACATTATAAGGTGCGTCAAAGATACCAGAACATAGTTTTCTAGGGACCTTGAACTCTGCATAATTGCTTGTAACAAACTCAGATGCAAAGGAAGTGTTAACTTTTCTCTACAGAAAAACATTCCTGCTCTTACCACTTACAGTCACATTTTCCTAGGTCACATCTTATCCTAGTAATCCACAGCAGTGCATAGCCACAGCAGTGAGAGTTTGAGGAGGGATCAAGATCTGGCAGGTGCCTCTGGAGGAAGGCTGTGAAAACACTGTGAAAAATATTGGTTCAAGTTGTGAAATCAGCAGGGAATACATCACTCATTTTGCACTTTTGTTCTTCTACTTGGAAGGAAAATAGATGAGTGCATCTTTCCAGATTTCTTGGAGAAAGATCTAAACACAGGGAAAGACAGCCAGGAAAGAAAGAGTTGAGAAGTTGACATGTGTAACAGCAACAATAACCTGAAGGGAAAAGGCAAAGATGGAAAAAAAACTTAGAAGGAAACAGATTTTGTATTATACCTAACGTACTCCAAGAATTCTAGAAAATAAGAGAAATGGTTTAATGGAATTGAGAACACAACAGCAAAATTTTCTACAGAAACACTCCTGGTATTTGCCAGGACTTTTGCAACAGCTAAAATTCCAGTTCCCTCTATTTCACATGCAAACCCACCTCAACTTAGATGAAATGATGAGTTCCTTCTGCATCACATTTACCGTATTCCTAGTCTCTGAGATATTCTCTCATAAGTTTACATACAAAGCTAAGGAAATCCACCCAAGGTTCCACAATGTCTCTTTTCTGTAGCCTTTCTGCTTGCAGCCTACGCTTACCTCAGAGTCCTTCACCATTTACACACAAGGATGTACTCTTACTAAGAGTAAGCACACCAAATCCAAAATGTCCCATAGAAATTGTGAAGTGCTGCTGTTCTCCCTCCCAGCATAACCACATAAACACTTGAGGTCTCTTTGGTACCAGACAGCGAAAGCTGTTTCAATAAAATCGGCAATTTTTGGTAGCTAATGCAGTAACAATAGCAGATGGTGCAAATAACCTGAGCTACAAGGAGAAGAAAAGCCATTCTGTTATTGTACTTCTTTACTCTTACTAACTCCAATGCAAAATGTCAGGTCAAAAGGACCTTGTCATTAGGTGGCAGACTGGATTAAAATTAATTAAGATGGGTTGGCATAACACTGTCCTTTCACTTAAGATAGTTTTATAAAGCCATTAAATCTGCTTTAGAGTCACATAGATTAAACATTACACATGCTTTCATGCAAAGCAAAACCACACACAAGGCCACCTCAAAACCTGAGCTATGTAGGTGGAGGTGTTTCACCGGATATTTTTTTGGCAGAGCTGCATATCTGTGCTTCTGAAATGAGAAGGTAAAACAGTACAGACAAGAGAAAAGAAAACCAAAGCCAATCAGGAAGTCAGAGCAAGAATCACATGCATATAACAAAAAAACCCCCACCAAAACCAAAAAACAAAACACAACAAAACAAACAAACAAACAAACAAAAAACACCTTTGATGGAAGAAGAGCGTTTTATACTGACCACTACCAAGAAATTCTTGGAACTGCACTCAAAAGACTTTAGAATTTTAAAAAAAATTTTCTGTATTCAGAAAAACAGTTTTGTACCTTCCTTTTAAACATGTAAGATTTCATTGAAAATTTTCTTTACCTTGCCATCAGTTTCCTCTCTTACTGGAAATTCTCTGCAAAGCCCCACATTTTGACTATTTCTGCTAGAGAAGAATAACATTCTTACAGTCTATTGCTAGCACATTCTCACTAGTTATTCTAGCAACAGCACTGCAATATCAGAGCAGTAAGAATGATGATGTGAGGAAAAAATTCAGGCTTAAAAGAGGTAAATTTGTGTTCAAGAAGCAAATATGGCCAAAAGGAAGTAAGAAAAAAAATATGTTGCTCAGTCACTAATGCCTACAGCACTTCAAAACTCAGGAGAGAAGCTTAAAAAAAGAAAAAGGAAAAAACCTCACAAGCTGGGGGAAAAAAAAAAAAAAAAAGACAAAAAACAGGAGTTGGAGATTTCACAAAAGGAAGTAAAGCATCATTTAGAGTGTTTCCAGAAGAAAAGGCTGGATGATGAGTTGCATGGAAAAATAAAGCATAGTTCATTCAGTTTTGTGCTTAGATGATACGATGCACGCTAAAAGACCTGATGTCTTTACAATGCTCTCTGCCAACCTGAAGCTAAATCCAGAAAAGTTTGTAGTGTGTCCAAAAGAGATCATCTACCTTTCCTAGACCATCAGCAAGACAGGAATTACCACTGACCAACCCACACGACACTGCATTAAACAAACCATCTCCACAGGCACTCCCAGACATGCAATTCTGTACATTGCTGCTTTAGCTACAGGTTTATTTGTGGGTATGCCAATACTATAAGCCTGCTGTTCAGCAGACTGATTTAAGATTTTCAAGGCTGAAAAAGGCCCCTGCAACTGCTCCTTTCTTGGCATACCCATGCTTCAAAACCCTTCAGACTGGACACAGATGATGGTGTTTATGGATTGATGGCAGTGTCAGCACAAAATCATGATGTATTTTAAGTAATGGACATTTATGACTGAAGTCCTTGTTCACAAAACAAGATTGGTACATCACCTGGAAAGAACTTGCAGGAGGGGTTGAATCTATAAGGATATTTTCACTGATGTTGCCAACTTGTCAAGTGTCCAGAAATACTGCTGTGCTGTGATTTCAGTAGCTCTGAGGTCTGGCCACAAACCTGGTGACAAGGATGCAAATGGTAACATTGGTATAGGCAACCTTTCAGCGCATGCTCAATTATACCTGTGTGAAATAGGCATTATCCTCTGATGTGTTGTGGGGCTCTGGAGAATTAGACTGGAGGTAGGTGCAGCCCCTCTGACAATGTGGGAGCTGCCTTTCTTCCCAGGCCACTTCACATGCAGGTGACTATATTTGCATTTCTCAGCTCTGTGCAGCATTTCCAGTTCTCTCTGGCCCTTCACATCAGCCATTTGTGGCCACAGTGGAACTGGAGTGCAGGAAGATCTAAATTGCCAGTGCCACTGCAAGGGATTTTCACGTAAGGAAACATGATTCATTAGCAGCTTTCCTCTTTTCCCCTCCTTACATCTGTACCTAGACCTCCATTCTGTTCTATTGCTGAATCACTACAGAGGTTGGGCAAATCAGATGTAACCAGCTTGGTTCACAGAGGTCGTAAGTTTCTGCAACTCTTCTTCCAATCAATGGAAGATGCAAGCGTTTGGATTATCAGCAAACAGGACAATTAACTGCTTTGTGTTTCAGTTCACTCATCCATCAAATGTGAGCAATTATTTCTTCTTTCTAAAGTGCCAGCAGAATCTTACACAAAAACTGCTGAAAACTTCCTCTTCCCTATAGACTACAGTGGTCTGTCAGTATGCCAATACCTTTATCCAGCGTTACTGCCTGACTAGCTGCCCTTCTGTTTAATGAAACCACCAGAGCAATGAGCTGGAAGTCCTCAACACTCTTTCTTCCTGCTCATCCATCTTCCCACACAGCTATTTATGCCACCCCTATCTACCTACCCCCTCCTTTTCTCAGAGCTGGGGACACCTGTTCTGCAGCAGCAGCAAAGAGGTAAGAAAGCAAAAAAGGAAACCATCAGAGAACTTTTATTCGGGAGTAACAGGGATTTGAATACTATCTTACCCAGCCTGATAATTACAAGGAAATGGCAGCAGATCTAAATCATGATTGGGTAGGAGGTGGCCCTGCCAGCAAATATGATAGTCCTAGCAGGCTCCATTCAGCAGCTCTTTTGCTGTAAAAATATTATTGCACTGAAGTGAAATATTTTGGCCTCACTCCAGTAATAACCAAGGCAGGCTATTGTTGCTCTGGAAGGAAATTTTCCTCAATGTGATGGAAGCAGCCACTGCCTACTGGAGAGAAAATTCAGCAGAAATATCTCTTTGTTCTAGTATTCTGAACTGAGCCTTGATTTCTCTCCCTGCTGTCAAGAAAAGGAATACTCTGCAAACGGAACCTTAACAGCAGACAGTTGTTTGAATATATGTTGCCTTGGTCTGGCATACTGCCTGTTAAAACAGTTAGACATTTTCTTACAGCCGTTAAGACCTGGCTTTGCTCCGAGTCAGACAAGTTCATCTAAAACAAAGCACAGAGTGCAAGTTAAATCTAGTCGGAGTGCATGCATTTTATTGCTGGAAGCTACTGGGCATCTTAGAAATCCTGACACTACAGACTAAGAGTATAAGATGAATATAAATAATGAAAACATTTTGATAACTAGACTATCAAGCAGAATACGTAACAGAACACATTTAGATATTCAAATGCACTTCAGATGCATGTGCATCAGCCCTTTGGTGGCCAATATACTGAAAAGAAAATATCAATAGTTTGCAAAAACAGAACGCAAACAAGACTCAGCCAGATAGTGCTCTAACTGCTAGACTCTTTTACTTCCTGGCTTGTCACTGACACCGTTACCTTATAAAGCAACACTGGGCAGCAATTAAGTAGAGCTGTTATTCACCACTAACTTAGCAAAGGAAAAGAAATGAATGAGCTTTCCCAGGTTGCAGTAGTTCCAGATTGTCTCTCAAAGGGCTGCATCAATTACTGTCACTTATTTGTCAGCAGTATGCCATGATTAATTGGCGAGATCTACATTTTTGTGTGCCTTATGTCATACACGGCTCTGCTCCCCCATCTGTTTTTATTGGTGTTATAGACCAAAACGTTCCACACCATGTACCTTGTCAAAGCTATATTAATGTCTCACAATGGACCCAAGCTAAAACAGCTTAAAACCCTACAGATTACCTAAATGTGCTGAAAATAAAGATGTAAAGAGAAGTGACTGAAAGATTTAGTAGAACTGAAAGCTGAGATGCAAAAAAGAGCAACAGACTTTAAGCAAAATGATAATGTTATGTTGGCAGAATAAGGGAATTTGTTGTCAGTACTAAAATATGTGGAAAAGTTTTTATCACTAATTCAGAATAAGTAGCACTTTACAAAAACCCCCAAGACATTTACAAAGTAAATTGTTACTTAGCAAGAACAAGTATGTCAAACACAGCCTTAAGTTTCAGTTCCTCACATCCTTACTTTCCTATTTAGGATGGTGTTCAAATGCCTCTTCCTTATTTTCTAAAAAACATCATGTGCTATGGACTTTCACAGAAGTCCAACATGCATTTAAATGTTTCCTTGGAGTCCTAACGAACACACACACACGTATGTACTAGGTAGTGAGTAAAAAAACCCCATACATACACTAAAGAGCAGCACAGCAGGAAAGCATATGGTAACAAACTTATGGTTATAGCTATAATAAAGGCTTAATCATCAAAAAACCATTCACCATTTATGTGGTTGTTTCCATGTGTAGAGATGAATGTGCTTTAAAAAAAGAAGTAATTAAAAAAATGTATTTCCATTTTACCCTTGACAGCCATCAGGAGTTTTTATACGTCTTGTGATAACCTGTCATCTTTCTGAGAGGTTCTACTCAGAGCCATTTTGAGATTCCAACTTTTGTTCTTCTAAAATACCTTTTCTCCAACTGGGAGAGAGAGAAGTGTAATCTGAATTCTTCATGTTCAGCCTCCAGAATCCATCCATTTTTAGAATCCATCTCATCAGAGCCACAAGGTCCATTTCAGAAGATGCTGTGAGGGACACTATTGCACTTACATGGGAATTATGCTTGTCCTTCCACACTTCCTGTCTTTCCGATCATCTGAAGCACTTGGCAAATGTTTACACTAGGATCATCTTCTGGCTTTTGGTTGCTCTGTCTTCCAAGTTCAGAATCATGAAAATAGTACAGTGGGTGATTAGAAGTTTCATAATTATTGGACCACCCATTAGTAATTCTGCAAGGATGGCACTTATCCATAGTACAACAGGAACAAGGAGCTGCCAAGCGCCCATAAAGTTGCATATTTTTACTCTCAATATATACAACCTCAATTCAAAAGCTTTATTTTTCTTTCAAAGGAACTACGTTTTAATACAATTCTGTTGCTTACCCTTCAGTTAGCAGAAGTGATTGACAGTCCAGGCCAAACATTAAAACACCTGTATATCCTCCTTTGGTTTCCCCACAGCTCTGGAACATGCTCTCCAACCTTGAATCTGAGTCTTTTTCAGTGAGCTAGATGATCGATAACTCTTGTTCTCCTGAAAAGTCTTACTTTCTATTCCTGTGTCAATGAAATAATGCAGGGGAGAAGGGAAAATGAGATGACCTTTCAGGAAACTGAATATCCCACATAACGCATTCCCTCTAACAACATTGTCAGGTACTGAAAGTTTCCTGCTTCGAGAGCCATTATTAGCCGGGATAAATAAATTCCTCCTGATAATAAGTCCCCCCTCAATCTGCAAGTGCTTTTATACAGACAGAGCCTTCTGATAAGCTTTGTGCTCCTTCACCTCAGAATTCTGGTGCTAAAGAGGAGAAACAAAAGGCCAGAAAAGAGGACAATCAGCCTTACCAGTCAAAACTGAATTTACAGTTTCAATAGATGTAAATGGTCTGTAATGTCAAATACAAATAACATCAAATACAACTAATGAAATTTTACTTCCATTTCCAGCATGATAACAGCATCTTCCTGGGTCCAGGAGTTATGGTCTATATGATCTCTGCCAAAGAAGTAGCGTAAGTTTACTCCAATGCCTTTGTCTCTCTCAGTTTCTATCCATCATTTCACTACTCATAACAGCAAGCTACTACCTCCACCTTCACCAAAGTGACCTCTAAAGCCTCTGCTGTAATACTGCAGGCATGAAAATGACCACAGACACCATTAAAAAAAAAAAAAAAGCAAAGAAAAAACAACAAAAGCAGCTTTTGACCTGAGAAATTACAGAGATTACGAACCACGTCTACATGAGACAGCAACACTGCATGATAAAAGCTTCGTTACCAATAAGAAATGAGTTTTCATAGGCTTTGAATATTTTTGCTACTTTCTCAAAAACAAACAGAAAAATTATTCTGCAACGTCATGCAAATGATGCAAATGTAAGCACAGAGGAATAAGGTTAAGATAATGGGACATTCAGGCCAAAGTGCAGACAGCCATGCTTTTGTAATAGCTATATACCATGCCTGTATAGAGGTTATCACAATATCGACACTGTCAGTAAGATAGGCTCTGACAGTTACTCATCCCGTGCTGTTGTGCAGAACAGAACAAAGCCTGGCTCTGAGAGATCTATCCTTTATCTGGGGGTTTATCTGGTCCCAGAAGGCGGGTCCCCACTTTTGTGGTGCAGAGGTTGTCCACGTCTCTCAGGTGCCATCAGCACCTTGGACAGTGTGAGGCTGGGCCTAACAAGTGGACATGCCATTACCCACACACAAAATGCAAACAAAACAGCCTCCGTGGTCACCTACTCACACCCCATGATGGCTTAGGGACATCTCTGTTATGGCTTTTTGCCTGAGTTTTCATGGCTTGTACCAGAAATATGTTGAATCTTTCCAGCAGGCCAGTTTGTGTGCATCCAGAAGAGAACAGGATTCCAATAAAATAGCGCGATTGATTCAAGCTCTTGCCAGAGACAGTTTTCTAGTGTCATTGGCTGCTGTGCTCATTGAGCTGCTGACAGCAGCAGTGGTAGAAAACCAAAGAGGAAAAAAGCAGGATTAGACTGGGCTTTTGTTTTTACCTCCATTTTGTTATAAAGCCCTTCAGACTGCTCCTCCAGAATGCTCCCTAGTGCCAGAACACATTCTCCTTCTAGGAAATCAGCAACCTATTTCAAATTTCTATTCAATAATTCACTTTTCACACTTATTTTTTAGTTCCCAACTTTGACCCCATGCTATTTATTTCTCCTTTTTTGTCCTTTGACTGTTACATTTTACAAGATATAAGCCAAGTGGCTATCTAAACTATTTTGTGTTGACCATTATATCGCCACGACAATACTGTCTGATAGGTCATTTTACATGAGCTGAGTTTTTCTCCTCCCAGCTGCACACTATGAACACAACACACGTTTCTCTTAGTTCTGTAGCAAAATTCAAAACTGCATTGGCTTAAAAACCAGAAACACAATGAAAGTGACAGATAATTTGAATTACTTGGAAAACCACAGAATGTATACATCATGTTTTGAATATCTGGGCCTGGATTTCCTTTTTTATGCATTATTTACTATGTTCTACCTTGCAGGCTTACACACACTAATCATCCTGGGTGTATTCAGCACAGGGAGTGAACCCTGGCCTCCAGGTTTGAAGCAATTCACTAGTTCTGCACACACAGCAATATTTTAGATAGAAATTACAAGTAGTATTGCCAAAGTGTTATGCTGTAGAAGGCTCTGATCTGTTCACCTCATGACCTTAGAAAAAGTTCCCAAAGCTTTGAATAAATCAGCAGTATTTCATATGCCTTGTCATTATCTTTCAATTCATGGTTTCCTGAGACAGACAAATTTAAAGAGCAATTGTGTGACAGTAGGGGGATGAGAAATGAGAACAACATGTAAAAGATCTGGTAGCTATGCCAATTTGACAAATATGGTTTAAAAAAAGAGCAAAAGAACTTCCCAAACCAGAAGGTAGGTAAAACAATTCTTTTAGTCAAAAAATGAACTCAGAAGAAATGCAGCAGAATCCTAGAACAGACACTCCTGTTTTTTTTCTAGATAATGTAAATTAGTCATAAGATTATTACAAAGACTTGTAGTCCTAAAACCTGGATAATATAAATCTACAGTATTTAATACATCTAAAAATCCACAAGAGGGCAGAAGCATAGGTAAACTGAAGGACGTAAAAAAGACACACACATAGACAGCAGAGAAAAAGAAGCTCAAGACCCTGGTGTTCCAAAATACAAGTGGTTTGGTTTTGGGGGGTTTTTGGTATTTTTAAGGAGAATTTGATCATTTGGTAGGGGAAATTAGATGCTTAATTGCATTTAGATTCCTGATTGCATTTACTTAAACATATAACCCTGCCATATGGTGAAAATATGAACCCTATTAACCAGGTTCAGGCAATTCTTCATTTGTTCTGAAACAGGCCTGCTTTGATTCCACAGATAATCAAAATGACCACAATTTAGTCATTCATGTTTGTTCACTGATTTCAGCTGGAAAGTCATTAATCGCTGCCAATGATATAATGAGTTTTAAAAACACACAGAGGAAGCCTGCATCCTCAGCTTGGTGGTGATATGATCAGTTTGTACAACAGCTAGCCCAACTCAAATAGAGCTGCAACTGTAGAGTTTTGTTTCTCACACACAGTATCTCATGCTGTTTGCTGACAGGACAGGAAAAAATTGTCCTAACTGACTTGGAAGCCTAAAACTAATCTTCAAAAGATGTTCAACTATTCAGGGCTACAGCCATTAATAGACTTACTCCTAGACATTCTTTCACCCAGCAGAACCTACAGTCCCAAATTAGATGCCAAGATCCACCTTGTAAAACACACGGAAAATGTGTTATACAAAGTACAAGAGGGAAGTTGGCTCGTGTAATCAGTATCAAGTCAGAAGAATGATTAGGCACTTCATTTCAAAGCAGGTAAGCACCTGATTAGGGATTCTTTACTCTAAACCCTGTTTTCTGTGATGCCCAAGTAAGGACACAATTAGACATGAGAGAAACCTGCCCACTGCAGCCTCTACACTAATGTTATCACTGTCTAGAAGATCAAAAATTTGGTTTTGGTTTTCACTCTTCTCCATTAGAGTAAGGACTTCATTGTAGCTATTTTGGGAATCCAAGCCACAGGTTCAATATAAATTCGATGTGTAACTCACATTTTGGAGAAGTCCATTCATACACAGGGATGCTTCTGTTAGTCTGTGGACATGGAAGACATATCCTGTGTTTCATTAACAGGTTGTTCAATGAAACTCGTCAATGAAAGGCCTTACTACCAGCAGTTTTTCCTCACAGACACAAGGCAGAGACAGACTGTTCTCAGCCTAATATGCGGAGCAGATTTTCATCCTTTCCAATATAAAGGTGGACCTGATTTGTCTTGTTCACACATTATGTAAAACTGAAGTCATAACATCTCTTTCCTACTGTGTACATGTTTTGACCTGTGCATGTGTGTGCATGCACACACATGTAAACTTTTTAACTTAAATACATTGCTTGTGCCTATTGTAAACAGTGAACTCCATAACCATACACATGCATATGTACTAACTATAGTAATTTATTTTTCTTACACCAGTATAAATCAACTTCCCAAAGCAAAATTAAGGAAGTATGAGATGAGAACAAGAAAACATTTTCAGTTTTCTCAGACTATATTTTGCCAAAATATACAGCAGCTGTGGATTCACCTAAGGTAAGTCTCAAATGGAACACAGGCCCAAAGATTCATCTGTGATCTATTCTGCTTGGTTTCCAGAAAAAGTTCTTTATGTCTGGGTCTTCTCAAAATATGGCATAAGGGATATCGAGCAGAAAAAGAGATGGCAAAAATAGTCACTTTATATATCCAGGATCTGCTTTTTGAAAAAGCAGAGGCAAATGCCACAGCCATTTGAAGTGCACAGCAAATATGTAGCTCTATATGCTTTTAGAGTAAGTGCCTTCATAAGTTGTTTTTATCTTTCTGAAAATATCTTTTGAAGCAAAACATTTAAGTATTTATCCTCTATTGATAGAGAGGTGAACTATGGCTAAAATGAGCAACATCCTCGTGGACATGACAGCAGCCCGTATCCTGAGCAGAACTTGCTGGACTCTAATTTAGGAAACAGCACAATTAATCACAGGAAACTTGCAGTTACAGGACTGACTACAGACTGGGCTTTTATATTCACAAGGGAAGTTACCAGCAATTATGAAAGAAGTCTTCTAGGAAATACACATGTTAAGCTTTCTTCGGTTTAATAAATCTATTTACCTTACTAATAACTTGATACAATGATGAGTACTATGCTCAGGAGTAACAATTTACAATCATGACTAAGGACTCCACAATCTGACTAATAATTTCTAGAAAAATTTTGCCTTGTAACATTTAACTGGAAACTGGTTGTTTTACTCGCTAAGGGCTGTATTTCTGCTTACTGATGGCATTTTATATTGATGAATGGGATGTGATTGAATGGGAAAATACCATCTTCTACTGTTAGTCTTTTTAAAAGAAATTAAATCATGAGCTAATCCTAAAAGATAGAGATATACTAATACATACAATAAAGTCCCTATACTAATATGACTCAGAAAAGAGAACCCTGTTCACTTTCCTTAGTGAGCAATCACATGGCTGGTAGCTAGTAGACTGAAATCTAAGTAGGATGATTCTTTGTAAGACTTGTTGATTTAAAAAAAAAAGACTTGTCAATTTAAAAAAAAAAAAAAAAAAGTAGACAACCTCAGCTGAAAGGGTAGATAATTCATATTGTCACTAAAATATACAACAGAAAGGTACCAAATGCACTAATTTATACCAGGGAAAACAACATTTTTTAATTTTCCTTCTGATGGGCCGTTAATTCTTTAAGTTTAAAAAGAAACCATTAAACTTGCACACCAATCATAGTATTTTTTCCATCTGACTGAGAACAGCTAACTTTTAACCAACAGGCAGCCCCTTTGCCATCTCTCCAGTGATTAGCTGAGTGACGTTAAGTTTTATGGTGGCACGGAAGGCCTGCTTTCTACAGACTAATTTTTAGAATCAGGAAAACAAAAACAAATTCCAAATCATTAATTTCAGAGCTTTTTTCCACTCCAATCCTCATTTGAATTCTGAGGTTACATTCAAACCTTATTTATCTTACTATAATTGCTACGCTGATGAAAAGTATCAAAGCAAAGAGAAGAAATCACTGCTTCCAGCCATCCTTGCTGCACCGTAAACGAGTAGACAGAGGAATTTACAGAAGCTTTGTTTTGCAGGTCAGTACAGCTGGCCTCATCCATAGGTCTAACAGAGGGCTTGTTGATCTTACGGTCTTTTTCTGTATTGAAGAGCTAAGCCTAGCCCTGTCATCCCACACAAATATTTTGGACCTGGCTGAGGAGATAGTTTAGAAAGGGATAACCTCACCTGCTTGGCTTGCCAACAACTACCCCCAGGGCAGAAGAAACTTTCCATTGCACTCATTTGAGCAAGACTCTTAGGCCAGGTCACTAAAAATAACTGCAAGATTTTCTCTCAGACACACAGAGTGAGTTTAGAAAACAAAAGTAGAAGAAGAGATTTAACAGAAAGTGTTCTTACGTGACTCAAGGCTGCTCAAATCGCAAGAAAGGATCTGAAAGTTCAGGCCTTGGCACCCTTTGCCCAGAATAGCTGAGTAATTCAACAACCTTTTCTTTTTGTAACAGCAAAACAGTAGAAAACGTCCTCTACATAAGCTGTCAGTGTTATGCGACAAGATTTAGTTATCATAAACTAAACTCTGTGCTCAAAATCAAAAGGAAAGGCAGCAAGTAGCCCTGGTTAGAAACAGCGAGCTCCAATAAACAAACACAGAAAAGTGCATCTTGTAAAGAGTAGTGTAGTTTTAATGTAATAATTCATCCTCCTCTTACATTTTCTAGATTGAATTTGATTAAACGGATTTATTATTCAAAGTTTTTAATAATTTAGTTCTAAGTGATAAAGGAAGAAAGCAAAGCAAAAGTGAGATCTGTAACCACAAATTTTTTCCTCTGTGCCCAAAGGGCTTTATTAGTTCATCTCAGCAGATTCAATCCTCAGCCTACCTATGATGAAACTGAACAAATTGCATACAGATGTAGAAGATAATGTAGAGAAGAATCCTTCTGAGTTTTATCGCAGTATAAATGACCTACGTTAAAAAAGTCAGCACATACCAGATGAGTGAACTTCCATGTTTTAAAACAGTTAGAAAAAAGATTACATTTCATGAAATAACTTCAGTGCTTCTTGACTTGTGGACTTACGATCTACCTTGAATTTGGCAGATAAACTTTGTTAAAGAATATTCTAAAGTCTGAGGCATGACACAGAAAATGACCACAATGTTAGTACCAAAGAGTTAACCTGGATAATGCTGCAGTTAAGGTCTCTAATCCAGCAGCAACATTACCTGTTGTAGCACTTCCTCCCAGTTTTGTTTGAACAGCTGTTAAACTGGAAATGAACTTGTGGATTTAAGGGCTTACAGTCTTTTCCTTGTAGAAGGATAACCAAAAAAAAATACCCCACAAACCCCAAACAACTTTTATTAATGGTTCCTTTTTGCTGAATGCCCTTCTCAAAGAAAAACAGAAATGAAAACAACCTCTCTTCAATTACTGCTCAGCAAACAACATGGCTGCTCCGCCATGTGACAAATGGAACGAGAGAATTGTGAACCAGTTATTCACAGTTTACTACTTGTTAGATCTACCTGATGCTAGCTGCTGTACAAACAGGCTGAGACACACTTTCAGGGATTTTATAGCTAAAGGGTATGAACACGTGATCAATGATATATGAAGTATAGCTGTTTAAGTTAACGGTATTGCTCCAGCTGAAACACCATAGCTAACCATGTTTTTGCTTGTGATGCAAGATACGTATGTCTCACGGGCAATTAATCTTACATAGAACCAACATGACTTATTAATAAAAGGCTACAGTTGCATCTGATTGTTCTTTTTTTTTTTTTTTTTTAAACAAAAGAAACATGAAATTTAAACTGGGATATTTTCTGGTTATTTGTAGCCACATTAAATTCACAGTCCTCAAATACTGGTTTCGCCATCAGGTCCTCCTACCCTGTCAGTAATTATCAAGCAGTGCTCCTGCTATTTCTACTACATTCAGTGCAGTAACTAAACAAAGGCAAGTGCAAGTGGCTATGCAAGCAGAAGAGAGATTTTGTCTTTAAGAGCTCAGAGGTTAATCAAGAAGAAAGCAGTGATGAGAGAGAAAGAGGAAAACAGAGAGATAAAACAGTTCATCCAAATGGCAGACAGTCAACAAGCAGATCCTGACCCGCATGATTCGAAGTTCCTCAGACACCTTCTATCATGGGCCTCATGTTTGCTCCAGAAAGCAAAAAGGTCTCAGAAGCCATGGGTCTATTAAAATGTCTTCTTAGCTAGGTGTAATTTGTTTTATTTTTAAAGATAAAGATTTCAATTCTCTTTCTACTTGCACTCAAGTGACTCTGTTGACTCAAAAAGCAACTGTTTTCCATCTATGCTTGTATTTGTATAGAACTGAGTTCCTGCTTACCAGGAAGGACATCCTATCAAGAAAATCCTTAAGAATGTAACCTAATTCCAAAATTTACTTAATTTTACACTGAATTCCAGGAGCATACACAGAATCAGGCTTCAGAGCTCTACAAAACTGTGATCTCACCTTTTCAGGCTAGACCGTCTTATATATCTGACCTATGTAACAGTTTATGCACATGTCTGTGAAACACCTGTGAGATGACACTGTTTCAAAATCCCAGGTGGCAACTCTTACTACTTTTCTCTTTATTAAATTGAGGAATAATGCCTAACTCCAGGTTTTCTTTGGGTTAGTTGATGGAAGAACCTCATGGTCTTACAGACTAACACCAGGAGGTTTTGTTTTCTTCCTTCAAAAGCATCCCGTCTGAGATTTCAGTTGTATACAGTAGAAAGGTGGTAGGCATCTAAATATTTAACCGAATTAAACAGTTTCAGTTTGTATGTACAATGCATCTCATGTACATTTCTAAGATACGCTGCTTAAGTAATTTCTCAAAATCCTATTCCAGTCAGGTCACACAAAGACTGAGAGCAATGAGAACCCTCTCAGGACTCAGCTGACTCCAGTTACAACCAATCATTGCATAGTCAGTAGGGAATGACTGCGTTAACCAAAATTCCAATAAAAGTGGTGAAAGTTCCACTTTAAAATGAACATACTTCTCAGTTACACATTTCTTGCCCACTCCTGCTGCACACTCAAATCAAAGGGGTTTTGGTTTTGTTTAAGCTACAAAGCACTTACCACCACTTTCAAGGTAGGCATCAAAACATATTACCACCTTCATTTCTACCGATAAGTAAAACACTAAGTAGCTTTGGTTGTGTTCCTTCATCTTACTACCTAGATTTTTCTGAGGTGATCAGGCCTGGGACACATGCAGTGATGGATATCCAATATGTTCTTGCCTACCTCAGCTGGAGTCCATGGAGACAAATGGGCCATCAAGTCTCTCCTCCACTTGTGACATGGGCAGTTGTTTCCCTCTGGTTTCTCTTATCACTGGAGGGTGATGACAGTTTATATGTCATGCACAGCCTCTGATCACACTCCTGTTGTAACATGAGAGGTACCTGAGGTTAGCAAACTCAAAAATGCATGCTACTTGAACATAAAAATCATGGCTCGCTGAAAGTGACACAGCATAGCAGCAAATGCTTTGCAAACACTGAGTTTGCCAGTATACTGTCTGCCCTTGTCCACAGGATATTACAGATTCAGTACCACCTTACAAGGGAACAGGAATGACAGATAAAATAGACTAAAAAAACAGACAATAACTATTAAATAAAATTAAGACTGGCAGTCCCAGCTTGAAATCTTCAATGAATAATTTTCCAGGCCAAGGAAACTGTTTATCAGTGACAACTTTTCAGCTGTTGCTGTGCATCCTTAAATTACTCCATTTTCTTTATGTGCCACAGCATGTACAAGAGACGAAAATTAAGCTGTCAGAATTCAAACATCTTCAAGAATACAGCTTTACAGCTGTAATTGCTATCATATTCTGAGCTAGCACTAGCCTAAAAAACCAAATAGGCAGATTTCAAATCTCCCTGTGAAGGGAATCCCTATACTTTTGTGCAATGAGTATTTATGTAACTGAACTTAAAATATTTTATTATAACCTGATCATACACTGACAACAGCACACTGAGCTCCTTCACCTCTGATAGTGATGCTTTGGAGGGATTATTATGCTATGTCTTTTAAACAGAAAAATTAAACTATAGTCAGAGGTCTTTGAAGAATAATGGTATTCATATATATTGACACAAATGCAGAGCATTAAAGGTTGCAATTTAAAACACAGAACAGAAACATATTCTTATAACAACATCACAAATTAATCCAAAGAACATACAAATTGCTTTGACTACACTATGTCTGTACATTCAAATATAAGGACATAAAATGCCCAGCACACATGTTAACTTACGCTATTTCCTCCTTTTTCTAATTTCTAATTGAACTTCCTAGTGTAAACTAAAGGATGCACCAAATCCTTCACAATCATATGAGACAAAACAGAATTATAAATACCCTTTGCACTTGCTAATGTTATCATATTAATGATTTGTATCAGCTTTTGGCTGTGCATCTGATCAGAATGGAAAGCAAAAGGAACAACCAAGTTTGCTGCTGTTCCCAACATCGGAGATGGAGTTCTCTCCAAGGTGTTAACTGTAATGGAAAAATAAAGAGAACAAATTGAATGTTATGATCTGCAGAAAATTATACAATGTAGGGGGAAAAGAAAAAAATCACAGCCTTCTAAAATTTCAGTGACTACACACTATTTCAGGAATATCTCTAGCTTTTCATGTTATTCTGCATGGCACAAATTACCATGGAAAAATCAGTATTTTAACTAATGATAAATTTTGTCAGTTTGCCTTAGTAGACAGTAAAGAAAAACCAACATACAAACACACACAAAATAATTAACAATTACCTTTAAACCAACAGGTTTCAATTTCTCATTCCTCAAAATCAGCTGAAGGGAATGTTCTCTACCTTTTCCAAAGGTAATACCAAGTGGGAGAATGTCGATGGAAATCTTTACTCAAAGGAGAAGGATTTGTTGGTTTAGGGTTTTTCTTTGGGTTTGTGTTTGGTTTTGTTTTGGGTTCTTTTTAAGACAACTATGACCAAATAGAAATATATTGCATAATGGTAAGTCTGCATTGCATATAAACTCAATTACACCATTCAGCACCATGAATTCAGTAATGTGAATCATTATTACCTCCAACTGCAAGAAATTCAAGCACCTCATGGAAAGAACAGGGCATCGCTTGCCATGGAAACACCTGCAGCTGCTGAGCCAGGTGCTAGCTCTGGAGGAGCTCAGGCAGATCTGCAGCTGCTTTAGCCCACAAGGTAAGTTCCTGGTGGACATGATCAAAGAGTCATCTCCTGGAGCTATGCTTCAACCTCCTGCACCTACATCTTGTGTTTCTCATAAAGATCTTTCACTCACACGTTGATCCTCTCTATCCCATGTTCTGTTGAAGCCATTAACAAGATCAAACCTTCAGTTAGTTAACTGCTGCTATTGATTACATACAGCATGATTAATCTCAATATGTATATTGTAATTTATCCAGCAATAATTAAAACCCAAAAAAGTACATTCCCCTCTTAATGACTGACTTTCCGTGACTAGCTATTTTTCTCAAATACAATTATTAATCCTAAACATGTAACACAACTTTGCAGCAAAGACCTCTGGCAAAAACCCTATGTAAAATATACTAAATTATCTTTTTTTTTTTTTCCCTCCAAAAAAGATTTTCTTCTTTGTGTTTTAATAGCATTGTCCCTCAAAAACTGCTTAGAAAATCTTCACTTTTGAACTTCTTTATTTTGGGAGGTTTGGGGAGGGGGAGAGCTTTTAATTCTGCTACTCTCTGTGCCTTAGTTTGCATTGACCAAATGGAAGAAGGAACAATATAAAGGAAGAAAAATATAAAAAATCGTAATCTCAATTTTTCTATGACTAAACTTTTGATTTTATTGATGTCAAAAAGACAAACAAAAAATAAAGTCACCTTTGCAATGTTGTCCCACCTCAGACATGTCAAAAAAAGTCACCAATTCTCCTTGCAGATAATTAAGAACACATAGTTAAAACACCATCAGACAGCTCAGTATATGGTACTTGTTGTGGTTTAACCCCAGCCAGCAACTAAGCACCATGCAGCCGCTCACTCACTCCCCCCCCATCTAGTGGGATGGGGGAGAAAATCGGGAAAAAGAAGTAAATCTCCTGGGTTGAGATAAGAACGGTTTAATAGAACAGAAAAGAAGAAACTAATAATGATAACACTAATAAAATGACAACAGTAGTAATAAAAGGACTGGAATGTACAAATGATGCGCAGGGCAATTGCTCACCACCCGCCGACCGACACCCAGCCAGTCCCCGAGCGGCGATTCCCTGCCCCCACTTCCCAGTTCCTAAACTAGATGGGACGTCCCATGGTATGGAATACACCGTTGGCCAGTTTGGGTCAGGTGCCCTGGCTCTGTCCTGTCCCAACTTCTTGTGCCCTGGCTGGGCATGAGAAGCTGAAAAATCCTTGACTCTAGTCTAAACACTACTGAGCAACAACTGAAAACACCAGTGTTATCAACATTCTTCTCATACTGAACTCAAAACATAGCACTGTACCAGCTACTAGGAAGACAGTTAACTCTATCCCAGCTGAAACCAGGACAGTACTGATTGATTTTTCTACCTGAACACTGAAATTATATTAATTTTTAGAATAAATGTAGCAATAAGTTAAAGTTCTCTGGACCTAGAAACATACTAGTCTGATAAACTCTCTAATAAAAGCACTCGAAATAAAGAAAGAAAGTATTCTTTACTCAACTTTATAATGCCTATTTCTACTACATATGTCTTACACATAATATATTTGACTTCTATGAAGAAATGATTTGTATGATCTGGCAAAGACTCCAAGTTTCACATACCTCTCAGGAAACAAAAAGGGCATGAAGACTTATTATGCTTTTACACATAGATGGTTGTCACAAACAAGTGAAATATTCGTAATAACACTTCTTCAAAATCTGCAGGAATCCTAAACAATTTAGAAACAATTAAGTATATGCATTTCAATGGGCAAACCGAATGCAATAAAATATTCAAGTGTTACTGAATAATTAATGAAACATCAGCCGTGCCATTTGCCTTCAAAACTAATACTGTAAAACATTACTAAAATTATAGGAAAATAAGGTCTATATTTAATTAAATTTAAAGAGAGCAGAAAGGTTATTACATAACACCATAGAGGTTACATCATAACAGAAAATTACATAACATATACATGTAGTGATATACTTTTCTGTCACACATCAGTGTAACTCCTAAGTCACTTGTTCCACACTGAACCGATACATTACAGAACAACATCATATGAAATTGGGTTTTCCATATGCAGGTCTTTTCCAGGATCCTCTTCACATGAATTTACATCACTGTAACTGCTGTGGCCTATTTTATACAATTACATTATGGTCCGGACCATATGGCTGTTCCTTTTACTATGCTTTATTCTTTTCTCAATTCAGATCAGCCTAGGGGACACTGGATTCCAATTTCAAATCTGCAGATATGGCTGAAGGTTACTGCTTTTCCTGCAGATACCTTGCAGGTGGCTCATTCAAGCCTAACTAGTCATATGTAACTTGAGCCAAGGACCTTTGAAATAAATGGGAAGACATCACTTTGAAGTTTTCTATAATGCTGAAAACAATGACAGTTCCTGCTTGTTCCTGAATTTGTTAGAATTGCTAGCAGTAAGTGACCTGGTTTCATTAAGAAAGGGAACCTATAAATCTGAGTGTACAACTTCCTTGTAAATGTGAAGGACACCTGTAAACTTGTTAGTTTGTTGTCATGAAGCATTATAGGCTTCCAAAAGAAAGGAAAGAAGGTTGAAGACAGTCTCATAACAAAACAGGAGGCTTCCTAGAAAAAACTAAGACCCTCTGATATAGACCCTGTAATTATAATTACCGCTGTTAGCGGCATGCCTTCTTCAGCTTCTGAGAAAAACACCAAATGTCTTCTGCTTATCTTCTGGAGAAAACTAATTGCTTTGGAAAAGATTACTATTGGGATCCAGTGCTGGGTCTTAAAGCCGAACATGTAACATACAGATGTCCATGCAGAAGAATGGGATCCAAACTATTAGTAGAGATGGAAGGATTAATCACTAAATATATCAACATCTTCTATTGCTAGCTCTTTCCATCACTAGCAATACTACTAATGCTATTTCTTTTTTGTTCTTCTGAGTAGAAAATCTACCATGTGATAAACAGATTTGAGTAGAGAGTCTACTCTGAGATGATTATACTGCTCATTTCAGCGTAATTGTCCCCACTGCAGTTCAGAAAGAAGCTGAAGTCTTTTCCCATGAAAACTAGAAGAGGTCCCAACGCAAGTTCATTTCGCAAAACATTGACAGGTCCAAGATTACTATGAACAGTTTACTAACGACAGAGCCTTAGTATTAACCGCTGGTAACTCAGGAATTTCACAAGATATCACCCTCTGAAGTTACAGTTTTACTGTCCTTGTAGAGAAAAATTTCTTGGTTATCTAGCTGTGGTACAAGAAGGCCTGCGGGAACTCTTTTCAAGAGTTTTACTGCAGTAAACAACTCAATCTGATAACATGAAGAATTTGATTGTCAGTTGTAAAGCAGTATTTTTCCCAGTGCTCCTTAACAGAATTAAGAAAACAAAGGTAGTTAAGTGGGATGAAGAAATCCAGGGCATCTGATTCAGCAGGAAGAAACACTCTGGGAACCAGCTGTTCACCAGAAAATCAAATACATGTTAACTAGGCAACTGTAGCTGTTCAAGCCACTCTGTTAAAGATGTCTTTCCACTTGCCTTGCCAGTCACAATGAGAATGAATATAGTACTTAACTAAATTGCTCGAAGTTTTCACTTCAGTCTTGTTTCATGTAACCAGAAGAAATACATCCTTCTCAATGCTCATACAGAAATACTTAACGTGACAGATTTCCAGTTTCTCTGCCCATACATTTTGGCATCTCAAGAACCAATACAAGTTAATGAGTTTCATCTAGTAATGACAAAGGTCTAAATAAAATGAGACAAAATCATGCTATAACAAAATGCAGAATTAGGATCTGAATAAAATATGCCTGGATGCAATCAGCAGTCAATCAGAATGACAAATTCTGCATGGTTTCAAAGTAAAGAATTTTAATGGCGTCTTAAAGATTAGATACAGAAAGAGTTGCAGACAGCCAAGGGTTCAGTTCCAAATGTCCAGGATTTCCAGGTAACGCCACCAATATCTAAGTTTCTAAGGCTGGTAATTAAGACAGTGAAGTTTACTTAAAGCTTTTTTTTTTGCTTTGCTTTTTTTTTTTTTAAATGAGGATAAAATTTTCCCCAAGTTCTTTTATCTTCAACTTTTTATCTTCCAGCTATGTTTTACTTCAGGTGAATGTCTTTCTTTGGGTTTTATCCTACTAGTATATTTTTTTAAAAAAAGTGGGAAAAATAACATGTGAACACCTTACAGTTGTTTCTCCTGACTCTGCTTACTAGTCAGGTGAGATGTCTGGAGTTTGTACACGTACAAATGGAGCACTTTGGAACGTGAGATCCGTTCTTCTCACACGCGCAGTAATTAGCTGTCAGTTTCACCGTGGACATTTTCCATGTGCACTTTGAGGTAGTCATTTCTTGTAAACTTCTTGTGGCAAAGCTGGCATTCTGCCATCGGTCGATTGGGATTGTGAGTTAGCTTGTGGCGGATCAGCATTTTCTTCAGGCTGAAGGACAGATCACAAACCTAAGGCAGTGATGACAAGAAAAAGACAAAAGAAGTCTTAAAACTTCAAGCATGTATAAAGCTCTTTATGTTACTCACTAAGGCCACAGCCACACGTACCTGCAATACTTAATAAATGAGCTGGTCTTTGGAAGAATAACTCCTTCACAGAGCACCTTAAAGATCATTACTCTGTCTGGTATCTTTCAATGTTGTACATTAACAGTGGTACCACAGGCAAGGGGGTGGGGGGTGGGGGGAAAAAAGAAAAGAAAAAAAGGGGAAGAAGACCCAGTCTTCAAAATATCAACACAATGAGGTGTCCCAGTTACACTGTGGTTTCTTTTTAAAACCTATTATTCTACCTGGGATGCAGCAAAAATTATGACAACACATCACAACCACCTGTTAATTTGATCTCAAATGAAGTATTTCCTTCCTGACCTCCAGAATGACACCTGTGGGTTCCTAAAAAATCAGTTCAAATTGCTCAGTTACAAGGAAGGAGGAGCGAGAAAAAAGAGGCTCTGAAAACTGCAAGAAAGGTTAATAATTATTATAGAGGAAACCTCATTGTTCCAGTCTTCCTCTGCCTGGCCAAGAAAACAGAAGATTTCTTGCAAATGCAGGCGCAATTCCTTTGCTATATTATCTGGCACACTGCTTCCCTTCCTCCACTGTACTCCAAGAAGTCCAGTTCGTTCTGCCATTTGAATAAATGGATAGAGGGATGACGGACTCTGCCATGCTAAGACCATCACTTCTTATAAAAATTCCTGTACTGAAGTCAAAATGAAAAGTTAAGAACAAGTTCAGCCAAGAGAATTTAGAATGAATAGTTAAGAATCTGCATGCAAGACATCAAGTCAACTGAAATCATGCAGTTATATTGTCACATTCACCTTCCATCCAGGTACATATTGTATGCATGAATTTGCCAGAAAAAAAAAATAAATTTAGAAAGAATAGTCCTGATTTGACAAATGAAATAGGCAGAAGTCATATAATTAAATAACAATGAACATCCACAGGCTTACTATCTTAGAATTCCAGATTCATTCCAGACAAAAATGTCTTCCATGAAGAGGAAACTCGGGGAACCCAGCACCATCCCTCTTCAGGAAAATGAAGTTTAAATTCATATTGGTATCAAACTAGTAATGAGAATGCTGAATGATTACTGGCTCCTTTTGAAACCAAGACACACAAATAGAGCTGACTATCCAAGCAGACAATCTTGATCTGCAGTATATGTTTTATGCCAATTAAGGCAAAACCATACAATGACCATAAAAAGGGCAATTGCCAGAGGCAAGTTTTGCACCCAAAATAATTTTTCCCCAGACAAGAACACTGTATGTGCTGTTGTAATGGAACATTTTTGAATTTATGACATGATGTAATACCAAGGACTTTTATACAGCAACTGCAACTCTCCACCTTTTTTCCCCTCAATGTATAATTACTTCTTTCATATCCAAGCAACAGTCACCCTTTTGTTACGCGATAGTGAATGTCACTTACAGCATCGACTGGTCAGGTCTTAATGTTGCTTTTGCCAAATATCATTTTCTATTCCTATTCCACAGAACATACAAAGTGAACTCATAACATTTATCTAATCATAACCAACATGCTTGCTCACAAGTCTCAACATGTTTAAAATATCATATACTTGTAAACACAACATGTTTCTTGGGAGCCAGGAAGCCGATCAAGGATATACACACATACAAGATATGTATGTGTTCTGTGTATCTTACACATGCCTCTTCATTCTTAAAAGTATACACCTTATAACACAGTCTTAAAGTACATTTTTTCATTTCTAATGCTCATGTAACTAGTATAATGTGTCCTGCTGTTCCTTCAAGGCTCTAGCATGTTCTACTACCTAACTTCTTCAAAAAGAAGATGGAATGCACAGGATCATTAAAGATATGATACATGTTGTGCTGTGCTTATGCATATAAGTTTTGGGGTTTTTTTTAAGAGTTTGCTTCATATTTCAATTTTATAAGTAAGACCAACATTTTATAGACTTAAAACCATGCTTGCTAATGTGCACTTGAACTCTAATCAATCTCTTCAAAATGATCAAAGTTTTGATCGAGTAGGGAAGATGGAAAAGACTGACATTTGAAAGTAAGTGTAGGGTCAACTAAAGGCAGAGTGGAGGGAAATACTGTACTGGAAAGAAACCAGGACAGGCAGTACGTGACCTTTCTGCCCCCAAAGAATAATCTGTTGTCTCTGAGGCAACTGAAGTTCAATTGGCCTTCCCGTAAAAAACAAGCTGATCTCCAGAGGACAGAAACCTAATATACTAGGAAAGAACACATTTTGTATTTCTATATTTCAGTTATTTTCACTTTCCTATGTGACATATATTAGAATTTTCACCTTAAAATGGGAATATTCAATTTCCATTACTATCAGTGGGATGTGAGAGCTTTGAGTCATTAAGTTCTGAAAATGCTTTTGTTGACTGATAAGAAACGGAAATAGCCACATAAAGAAACTGTAGCACCTTCATCAAACAGGGTACAAGGATTACTTTTACATGTAGCACAATCCTGTACTGTAATGTCTGTTCCATATGCCTGAAAGAGAGGAGAGTGAGAAAGGAAGAGAAGACACAGCTTTTATTTCTGATTTTGGAAGAAAATTCTTTTTAAAGCAAAAATGCAGTCTAAAAAAATTCATGTGTAATAGTTTATATTGGGTGGGGAGAGGTGTGTTGTCAAGTAAAGCCTCTTCTTGAGCCCGTAAAATACACATTTTTTTTTCAATAGCCAAAAGTTTTCTTTCTTCAGTTCTTTGGCACCAAAAGCAATTCCTGTTTGTAAATGCTAATGGTACTAAGAAACAAAGAAAATTCTGACAGCAAATGTTAATATGTTATTTAGAAGAAAGAGCTGAATAGTTTCTACAACTGCTTCTAACACCAGGTAGGAAACAAAACCAAACCCCTCAATCCTCTTAGGACTTTTGTCTTTCAGTGTGGCCTCATGTATGATTACATTTATGAATATGCCCATCATTGAAAACACAGCCTGTTTTTCACCTTTAAAGGATTCTTAGTAGGTCTGGGCATTGGACTTACTGACTTTTCCAATTACTTTAGCAACAGTATGCCTTTACCCCTTACAAAATGCAATGGAAACAGGGAAAAAAAATCTAGAAAATAGTAACAAAAATGATTATGAACATGGGAAGTCGTCATGCAAAGTGTTGGAAACAACTGCAGAAAAGTTGACTAAGAAGGAACATGGCACAGGTACAGAAAGCAATAAATGGAATAGCTATTAACCCTTTCTGTTAATGAAAGAACTAAAAGACGGTTATTGAAATTCCATTGCAGTAACCCAAGACACTCACCCCTCCCCAAAATCTCTTTCTGAAGTAAAGAATTTGTGGATGTTGTTGCCATAAATTGCCTTCAAAGCTCAAGTCATTATAAGAAAAATAATGAGAACATCTACAGCTATCTTGAGCAGGATAAAAAAAATGTAGGTGAGAATATTTGAGTGTAAAAAGCAATCTTTAGTATTGGGAAGCCAACAATAAAAGCCTCCCATAGGTACATTGTTCTGTAACTGGCCACTACTGGTCTTCCTGTAACTTCTGCTGAAACATCTGGTAACATGCAATGTGTGAGACAGCTCTGGAGGAATGGTCTTTCTCTGGGTGACATTTACTATGTCCCCAGCATCTGCAAAAGTGGAATCCAGATGAAATAAGAAGTAACTATTGAAAACAAAACTTTCAACACTCTCTAAGTGTGCATTAAGCAGCAGTCCATGGTAGGCACCTGGGCAACTGAAGAGTGTATGATAGAATAGTAGAGGCAACTGCTGCTTACTTCCAAACTCTGAAAAGTCAGCAATCTCTACAATGTGCAGCTGGCAAAAGACTAGTGCTGAAGAATAATTTTGGTGGAACACAGCAGTAATTTGAACTATTACGAAAATCTCCCATAAATGAAGGCACATAAAAATTCTCAGAGAAAGACTAGGACTAGACACAGATCACAGCTGTTTCTAGAAATACTATGATTTGGGAAAATACAGTTATATCTAATTAATGAGGAAAACTAAAAGAATAGTTGAAGCAGGAAAGCTCCTATTTTCAATTAAAAGAAAGAAAAAAGAATAAAGTATAACCACCACCACCGCCTGGTCTGAAAAAGCACACTGTGAATCCAAGACCAGTGAATCCTGGATCCACAGTGTGGGAAAAGTCGCATTTACACTGCAAGCTAGCCAACAGCTGAGAAACAGTACAGCAATCTGAAAGCTGAAAAAGTTATTGCAAATTATTTGGAATTAGAGAAATCCTCAAGGTACTATCTAGAGCCAGGCTGAGATTATTCCAAAAGAATACAGCAAATCTCCTGACCTGTAGACATCAGCAAAATAACGTAGCTGAAATTTTTCATTAAATTGATAAATTTTAGTCTCAATGAAATGTCAACAGGTTATTTATTAAAAGCCAGATCAATTAATAGACCCTTGTGACTTTCATGCCAAGTGGTTATTCTAATTTTGCATCTAATTTTAGAAATTTGTGAACAAATTTACAACTGTTCAGACTGAGCCACCTAGAATATAACTGAAAGCTAGCGGTTCCCTTATGACTAGTTCATTAAGAGCTAGTATCACAAAACAAAGAACTATACTAATTCTATACCCTGTTCTGATGCCCTTCTCTAAATACTCAAGCAACAACTTAAATTTTGGAATTTGATAATTCTGAAATACACTCTTTTCTGATAGTTTCTGCACATTCAGCCTCCCCAGCTACCTTCCAAAAGCTGTGAGAAAAGTTGTATACAGGATGGGGTTTGCTGAATGAAAGGTACTTGACAGTGATCTATGAACTGTAATATGACACGCTGCATTTCAGCACTGCAAGCATATGTAGCATCCATGATTTCTTCATTGAACAACAAAAAAACCCCACAACTCCCAAAACCCCCTATGAGTAGATGTTGAAAGTATCAGACCAGATTTCACTGAACAGAAATTGGAAATTCTGAATCCACATTTGTGTCATTCAACATCAGAAGCATTTGGATTCCATGTAATGAATTAAATACCTTTTCCTGTATAAGCTAATCTCCAACTATTAACCTGTCATACAATTTATATGGGAACCCAACCAGCATGAATTTGTAACTTGCAACATCCAAATTGCATTAATAATGGTGAAAATAACTCTTAAGGGATCCAAAACCATAAAATAAAAGGGTGTGCAACGCTCTTGGCAACTGAAGAGGGTACATAAAATTCCCTGAATGGTCTTTCATTAGTTAGGCAATCAAAGGCCATATGAAGTGTAACTTTATGCCACAGCCAATAGGTCCAAGGCTGTAGTCTCGCTGCAGTTAAGTCCTGCTGCTGCACTGAAGTCAAGATGACAAAGGGATAGATCAACTCACATCACACTGAAACGGCTTCTCTCCGGTGTGGGTTCTCATGTGCTCATCTAGGCCTCGCTTTTGACTGAAAGCCTTGTTACACTCTGAACATTGGTACGGCTTTTCCTGTATGAAATGACAACAGTGAGTGAAAGTGAGTGAAAGTGAGTCAACACAGAGCCCAAGTCATTAAAGGAGTGGAATTCCATGCTGGATGGTGTAAGTTTTATATTCTCTCTAAGGGATTACAGTCAGTGAAAACAACAGAAAACGACTTTCAAATGATTAAGTGAAAGCTGGGAAAGCTGTGGCCTGACAGTTTCCACTTCAACACCCACTTATGAATTAATTATCTGTTCCAGTCTTTCAAACCCAGCCATTTTGGGAGTCTGTTTTTCATAATGTGAAAGGTATAGAAACATAAAATTCCAATGTACTTTCCTTTATCCTCCACAAAAGCTTAAAGCATAAAGACAAGTAAGATGTCTATAAAAACCTCAGGTTTGTTAGCAGGTTTCCAAGCAGGGGAAGAAGTGAGGAGACGAAGAGGGGGTACAAGGAAAGCTTGTCGTAGAGAAAAAAAACCTTATTTTCAAAAGTGGTGACAGAAGGTTAATCACATATTCATTGCAGAATCTCAAAAGAAGTGCAGATGGCAACCAAGCCATCTGTATTTTTATTAGAACTATTGGTTAGCAGCTACTGTAGCACACAATGTTATGAAAGTTGCAAGCTCACTGACTTCAAATAAATAATTAGAGATATGTATGGAAAGCCACTTATATAAAGATTTTCTTCTTTGAAGTTCTTCTTCAATATAGAAACTTATATAAGGTGTAATTCCCCCTTTATTCCACTAAAGTTACAAAACAATTGTATGGAAAACAACATTTAAATAAATCAATTACATGTAAAAGTTAGTATTATGGCACAGCACATTGCCTCATTAAACTTTTGATGCTCTAGAGGCACCTTTTTTTCTGAATCAAACAATTATACTTCTTTCATTCTCATTCTACTTTTTTATGTGGTTCCTAATTCTGTATTGCTTAAGTTCTAAAGATGGGTATTTTAGGCAAAAAAGCAAGCATTTTTTACTAAATTAAATTGAAAACAAAGACTGAAAATCAATAAGCAATAAAAAAAGCTAAGTCTATGAATTAACAAATAACAGGCAGTGATCTTAACGGTCTTTTGGGAGATAATGTGGCGTCCAAGGATAAGTGAGAAGGAACAACTCAGCTTAGGCGTTGAAGCTACAAAGTGAAGAAATTCTCTAGTTATTAGTTCCTATTCTCAGTATGTAGGTGACAATCAGGTCTCCATATATTGCTGAATCCTGCCAGGTACTCAGCATAAACTGGACATATAATACAATGGACTATAAATCAGTGTTGTTCTGGGTACATCCCAAGCTCTCTCTTTAGGGCAGCTCTTTGCAGGTCCAGATATATCAGCGGGGGTGAAGACTGGCTTCTTGATTTTGGAGTACCCTCCCATGAGGTTTCCTAGAAAACGCAGTGTCATAGACAGAAACGTCTCAACTTGTAGTGGCAAGAATCCTCTAGCTCACCAAAACCAGGTCGTAAGCTGCGTACCTAGGGAAAAGCATTTCTCCAGCAATTTCAACTTCAGATATGAATAAATCATGAGATAAATAAAGTGTATTTCATTATGATGCAAGACAAATCTTTCTACTGACACAGGCTGAGTACACAGTGCCCAGCTGCATATAATCAAACTGGCCTAAAGGGAAGCCACTAATGAGCTTTTCTGTGCAAGATCCTCCTTACACATGTTTATCATCATTGTGTTTTTTCATCATTATCTTAATTTTGTAATTTCTATGATTCTTCAATATAGAGTAAAACATAACAAATTACCTAAAAAAAATCTGAGCTGATCTTAAAAAAAAATCATCATCTAGACCAAAAACTTCATGTCATGGGGAATTTTGCTAGACTGACTAAAGACTTCATGGAGCTGGTCTGTAATTTTTAAGGAAATGTATGAATAAGCCATATGAAAAGCAGGTCTCTGCAACACCCCTTTAATTGGTTTTACATTGTGGTTAACATAAACCACATTTTCTGTGAGTTCTCTGAAAACAGCCTTTCTCTGTGTAGGTTGTTCCACAGAAAGTGCAAAGTAAAGTATATGATATGTACTTCTTAAGCACCTATGAAAACATTCATTACTGCAAACCGTACCAGGTGTACTTGCTCCCTTTTTATCATCTTGTCCTTCAGGTATCTGAAGAGTTAACTGTTGATCACAATTATCTTATTAATTTCTGAGTTAAAGGGATGTCAGGATTCCATTTTGGACAAAGAGCCATTATAAACTCTGGGAAGCTGAAGTCACAAGCCTGGGCTGTAGTATCTTCTCCAAGGTTATGTTTGGTTATTTGTATTATTCTCTATGGCAAAAAAGGCTGTATCTAACCATCCCCTTGGCATTTATATTCAAATTCACATATGTA